>NW_008666423.1:130733-165897 GCF_000695815.1 Acanthisitta chloris | reverse complement strand
GGATTACTCATCTGCTCATCCTTTCTTGAACACACCTGGACCCAGGCTTGTAGGTAGCTCCAATTTTATAAGGGTGCATTTATTTCAGTTTTGAAATAAACTAAAATAAATGCACCCTTATAAAACTAGGATTTATAATTAGAATTATAAAATTCTGTGGGAGTGAAATCTCCCACAGAAATAATATTTGGTTTAGGGATTGAAATGTCTGCTATTTTCTTTACTGAAATGATGGCAGTGAAAACATGGGGAGAAATAGGTGAATTTTTCAAACCCTTTTTTTAATAGAATGTACAGGATAATTAAAATATTTTCTATTTCTGATTTGCACTGAAAATAAGAATATTAAAATTACCATATTATTTTTCAGTGAAAAAGCAGCTTGTCTGGCCTGCAAAGTTGAAATTGGAAGGTTCCATATGATGAGTCTTATGATAGCAATGTCAACATCCCTTCCTGTAAAGAGTCTGGTAACGACTGATTATAATTTTTCTGTTGACTAATATAGAGGAACCTAGGAATCTGTGCAAGATGTGGTAGTATTTTACTTATGTGAAAGAAAAATTTCCATGATCATGTATTTTATTGTTAAGCATTTTCTCTCAAAGGCCAAAACCAATTTTATGGTTTATCATTTTTCCCTGCAATACCACCTGCCCAAACTAGATGGTCAGTTTATTTCCTTTTCTTTCACCTCCTCAGGGGTTTGTATTGCTTCACACTGGTAATATAAGAACATCCTATTTTCCACCTCCTGCAGCCCTGGTACCCTGTATAGTTTATCCTGTTTACAATTGATTCCCCACAGATAACTCTCATAGGAGCCAGTGAGCTGCCAGGCATGCTGCACTGTGGATGCCTGATGGACCTCAGCTGCTCTGGCAGCCTCAAGCAGGTTGCAAACCATAAGAGTCACTGCCCAGAGGGGAAAAAAAAAAAGCCAGCAACAAACTTTCCCAATTCTCTTTTCTTTACTTGGTTAGACTCTTGCTGTGCATCACACAGCACCATTTTTCCCCTCAGATTGAAAGAAAAAATCACTCAAGAAATCCTCTTCAAGTGCAATTAGTCTTGCTCACTTGGAATCAGAAGCTGACAAAACAAGCACAGATTTGAATATGACAGAGAAAGTTAAGGTTAATGTTGGTGAGAGATTAACAAGTTCTTTGGTGGAAAAAAGGCTTGAGAAATAATGCAGTTGCTTCCTCATCTTACTCTGTTTTCTCTAGACATTCTGACCAGTTTATTTTATAATTGCCTCCTTCAGTTCTCATTTGTACCCTTTTACCCACTACTTGTCTCCTAGAGAAAATATATGATAAGAATTACAAGAGTTGTAGTGTCATAAAAGAGAAATTTATCACTAGCTTTAATCAGGCCATGAGAGAATATCAATCTTTTTTTATAAGGAATTTTTGCTTACAAATATAACATTAAGAGGGCAAGTTTTCAAAACTTATATCTGGTTTTCATAGAAAACAAATATAAATTTTCAAAATTAAAATTTAATATATGTAGAAATTTAATATAGGGGAAAAAATCTCTATCTTAAAAAATATTTTAGTTTAAGGCCATGGAGAGGGGAGAAGTTCACTCATCCCTATACTAATTATTAATACTGTTAGTGAGACTGAGAAGGATGATATGACTTAAATCTGAAAAATTATTAGCAGAATCAAACTCAGCCAATATTCAATTGTTAGTACAAAATGAAATTATGAACAGGCAGAAAGTTAAGCATAAGCTTAACTGCTTTGCTAAACTCTGATTTCAGTCCAAGATCAAATGACAGAAAATATTTTTCTTCATATTTTGTGCATAGAATGAGAGACACCTGAAGGTAGCTGGGAGGTTGATTAGTATTTGAAATAAGAGTCTATTAAAATGGAAATTAAATAAATGCTACTGCCTGGAAAATAAATGAGTTTTTAGCAACTGTCATCAGACCTGGATTGCACCTTCAGCCTCTCTGAGCCCTTGTCAGCTGGATTGCAGCCCAGATGAAGTGGGCAGGAGAGCACGGGAACCTAATGAGAATAATTGGGAATTAGTTTAGCACACTCATGCAGCTAAATTATCCAAAGATTAGTTACCTGTTTGGAGCAGACTACCTGAGGATTTATTCAGCTGAGGAGTATGTAGGCAGAATTCCAGCATTTTAAGCAAACAGGTATTTGCCATGGACATAATAGAAAATAATTTGAATTGCATTAGGATTCTCCTCAGAAAAGCCTCAAAGTCCATCTTCTTCCTTGGAAATCTCTAGCCTATACGAGAAAACAAGGGACTGGTTTTACTGTGTGGATCACAGCCTCTCTGTGCCTTTCGTCTTTGCATTTAAATATCCTCTGCTCTTACTGAGCAAAGCTTTGAGTGCAGCTCTGCAGAGACTAAAAAGTGACAACTGCTCAGTCCAGAAAGTTCAAAGCAAGGTGGGAGATGTGTGCTGGTCACTGGGCTCTGGCAGGTTTGTAGAGAAAACCCTCCTACAGCTGGGTCTGGGACAAGGAAGGTGTAGACACAGCCTCAAAGGTCTGTCATGGAGTAATACATTGGTCACACTTGCACTTCGAGGGCACCATGCCATCCCAGCACCAAGATGTCCCAGAAATCATCATGCCAGCAGGCTATCTGCCCTCTCCAGGAGGATGCAGTTATGTCTGGACAGGCACTAGACAAAGTGTCTTCTTAGCAGGCACTGCAGACTGAGGCTGTGAGAAAGCACTTGATGTCCCACAGGTCCCATCAGCTCAATCCATTCAAGTACCAGGTGTACATGTGCATTGGGGTTTGACCCTAGCCAGTAACTAAGTACCACACAACTGCTCACTCCCCTCCTCAGTGGGATGGGGAGAAGAACTGGAAACAGGCAAAACGTGTGACTTGAGATAAGAACAGCTTAATAATTGAAATAAAGTAAAATATAAAAGTAATAATAGTTATAGTGAAAAGCAGAGAGAGAGCAAGAGAGGAATAAATCCCAAGAAATACAAGCAAGGCTTAATACAATTGCTCACCCATCACTGACCAATGTTCAGCCCATCCCTGAGCAATGATCAGCCACTCCTAGCCAATTCCCCCCAGTTTATACACTAAGCATGATGCTCTATGGTATGGAATATCCCTTTGGCCAGTTCAAGTCAGCTCTCCTGGCCACACTCCCTCCCAGCTTCTAGTGCACCTGCTTGCTGCAGAGCATGGGACACTTAAAAGTCCTTGACTTAGAGCAAGCACTGCTTAGCAGCAACTAAAACTTTGGTCTGTTATCAACCTTATTCTCACATAAAGTCCAAAACACAACTCGGTACTAGCTACTAGGAAGAAAATTAACTGTATCTCAGACAAAACCAGGACAATGTGACACAGGACCACATACTAAAAATACTGGTCACAGACCTGGAAAATAGAATACAATTCACAGGCTGGATTGCAGAGCTCCACTGATTTCCAAATTGTTCATGTGTGTCTGTTTCAACCTGAATATTTATATGTGCCCAGGATCTCATGCATAAGTTTGTATGTGTCTGAGGAAAGAACAGTCAATTCAGTCTTTGGTTCAGGTGCAGCCCTCAGTTCAGGTACAGTCCTTTGCCTCAGACCAGAGTCCTACACTACTAACCTGGCTTGAATATGAAGAGAATAATAGCTTTATAAAAGCCTATAAGGGCATGTGCTTCCCTCACACAAACATGTCTAATAACTGTAACTATTTTTGATAAATAACATAAACTGATTTTCTCTTAACAGTGGATCTTCCAGCATGATTAATATTTCTAAGGGGTAAAACAAAGGCTTTTCTAAGTTATTGAAATTAGCATGGGGCAAAGCTCTTTGTATTACTAAATTGCAACCCTTTGTGCTCATTAGGGGATATAGTTTCCTGTTTGCTTTGAGCTAACCTAATGCAGGGTGGAAGTGAATGAGAAAACAGGTCTCTGCTGTAAACTGGTGAGCTCTACCCTCAACAGCATGCAAGTGCCAGAAAGGTGAATAATGATGATTTTTTTGACAGAGAAAAGAAAAAGCACCAAGGTCAATACACCATTATTATTACTCTTCCTGAAAAATATCACAAAAGATGAATTGTCCAGATGTTAAAGTGCAATCATGGGACTTGGGAGACAGGCATTTATTTTTGCACAGTACAACAGGCTTCTTGGGTGGCATTAGGAAAAACTTTCTGTGAATAACACTTTACAAATTATTTAAATGCTTCATAATATCTACACTCTGCACATCAGACAGCTAATTTCAGTATCCTAAAACTTCACTGTCAGCACCAAAGGTGTCTGCCTCCCTTCACTGATTTACAACAAAATCCTGACTTTCAGATTTTGAGTGGCATCTAAGGCAGATCCCTATGGTAACTGAGGATAAATTCTGTGAAGAGTCCCCTTAGGGTTAAAATTCTGTAAGAGAACTTAGGTTGCTAGTTCATCTGTTTCTAAAACTAAGTAATCATAACATGCAGCCTACACCAAGGCATAAAGATGTAGTAATGCAAGAAAAGTACTCTGAAGTTTTAATTTTACAGAAGGACAGGTAGGGAAGGTTATATTTGCCACTGATGCCACAGGCACACCAATGTCACTGATGCCATAATGTCACAGGCAGGTTGAGCTCAGCCCAAATTCTGACCAGGTGGAGCCAGCATGTCCTTTTGAAGTCCTCCCCTGAAAGTGAAATAAGAAAGAAACAAAAATGGTACTTCCAAGGATGAACACAAGATTAATATAATTAAAATCAAACTGGCATTAGTGAGCTTTATCCAAAGCAGATCAAACCTTTCAAAGAAAGATATGAGTTTGGCTGGATACCAGCTAATAGAAATGGATTTCTTGCTGAGAAGCATGAGGGTAGAGCCAAAGGAAAACAATAAGCCATTCTTTCACCCCCATGTGTACAGGTGGGATTAATTTCTGAATCTTTTTCAAAGCATTCAGGTTGCTTATCATATAACATTACCATATAAATGTATCATGTAACAATATTTTGTCCACTAGAGTCACTGGATAGGCACCAAAGCACCAGTCCTTCATTCCCCACTCTGGTATCCAACCAGCACTCCCACCAGTTGACCACCTGGTGTTGCAGGGCACAGCACTGGACCTGCCCCAGCTTCACATACAGAATTCATGTGCCTTCCCGCAGCTGTAACAAGGGGGTGAGGTGGCAGCTCACACGTGCACAGCTGCCTGTCTCAAGGACTTTGCATGAAACTTGACAAGTCTAATATGGGGAGGGCCTCCTCTAAAAGTTCCTCCCTCAGATTTGTTGGATGGTTGGGATGAAAGAAGTCTTGAGCTAATACTGACATTTCTGTTGTCTTTGTGTTGTATCTTCCTTTGCCCAAAAAAAAAAAAAAAGAACAATCTTTGATTCCAATATCTAATTATCTAATCACTGATAATCACTACCTTAACAGATATATTACTGTGATCACAGCCAGAAAACCAATGTTCCTCACAAGGAGAATCATGGAGAAGTGAAGAAATCTTTCCTATTTCATAACTACTGCCAATAATAATCTAGTGAAGCTAGCATGTTTAAAGTGTCAGCTGTAGTTTCTGTCACCTTGAATCCAATAAAAAGTGAAACCACTCTCTGTGGCAAGGACTTATCTTTGTTCTTTGCCTTTGGATACATTCACACAATAGAACTATGAACCATGACTCAGATTTCTAAGCACTATACACAGATAGCTGTTATCTGATTAGAAAGTCAAGACTAAGCTCATGTCCTTAACATGAATCTGATTTTGCTCAGGTTTCACATTACATTCACAGCCTGAATGAGAGAAAAGCATACCTGGCAGAAAAGAGATGATGACCCCTTTACCTTGAAAATACCATTTGAATTCCAAGAGCACAAAGAAAGAGAAATTAGGCCTGGGTTTTATCTTTACCTGAGCTTGATTAGGTCATAGAAAGTTCAGGTAATACTTATGCCTCACAGCTACAATCATCACAGCAGTAGAGAAACTAAGAGAACAGAAAGAAATTAACAGAAATTAAAACCTTTTAACAAATATTCCAGCTGCCTGATTGCAAAGTAAAGGCTCAAAATATAAACTGTCTTGAAGTATACTGACGCATTCTGTTCTGATTAGAGTCTGAATTATGTAAGTCAGCAGCACAGACAGTAAATCTCTATCACCTGAGATCACTCCCTTGACTTAAGATGCTCCGAGAGGAAAGCTTTAATTTAAAAACTGCGATGCCCATGCATTTAAATATTTTAATTTATTATTATCATGCATGAGACTGCATAAGAAGTCTCCTCTGTCTTGTTTCTATCTGAAGTGACTAGAGTTTGCTGGTCTTTCTTTTTTAACTTAATGCCATTACAAAGTAATGTTGTCCAAATCGAACAAGGAGATACAAAAGCCAAAGCCATTATTTGGCACCATTTGCAAAAATTCCTACTGAAAAGTGCTGGGGTGGGGAGTTGGGGGGGTAGGAAAGTGAAAAATGGTTAACCAAAGACATTCCGGAGTGATCCCATATTTCAGAAGTGACTGGCCATGCTGGACTCTGACTATGGTTTTTTAAGACTCCCAGACTGGAGGTCCAAAATTAAAGAGCACAAAACATAGCCCCTTTTTAGTTTTTCCTTTATATCTTCGGGTCTGGACCAAGACTATACAGATTTCCCTGTAGCCTGTTGAGCTCAAGGGCATATCATTATAGCATTTCATACCCTATGCAGAACCTTTTAATCTACACATTCACTAGGATTATTCTCACTAACAGAGTGGCCACAATTCCCATTGCTTAGATTAGGTCAACCAGTTGAAAATTCAGCATTAACAAAGCACAAAAGAGACAAGACTGACAGCTCTAGTAAGCTGTCAGCTGCAGGAAAGAGGCAATGAACTTTTGGCTTAGAAAATCACACAGAGTTCTGGACATCACTGGTTTAGATAGCAAGACAAGTTGTCCCAACAACTCTCTAAAAAGGCTTTACATTTGCATCTGGTTTTGATATCTCAGAATCCGATGTCTTCCTGACTATAAATACACTTGTACTATAAATAGAGTTATCTTCTCTTGTAGAATGTTTTGAAATCTTCTGATGAAAAGCACTAAATATGCAGCCTTCTATTTATGGAGAAGCTTAAGGTGAGATAATGTTCTCTGCACTGAGATTTCATGGTTCTGCAGAGAGGGTTGGTCTCTCATCAAAGAGCAATTTACACATTAGAAAAGAAGACCTGTCAATCCCACCAGTGCTGATCAAGGCAAACTAGTAAATGAGTTAGTAGCAATCACACTGGGGAAAGAAAAGACAACAGCAAAATTGCAGTAACGCAATGACATTGATTCCAAGCTGAAGCATGAGTCCTTACCTCCTGAGAAATTCAACATGCCAAATTGTCTTCACACTAATCTTGATTTAGCTAATCCAAATGCAGACAGAAGTGACACCAGATGAGTCAGGCACACCGTCTGGACTCAAACTCTGAATTTGGAAGTGACAAACTCACAAAAGTTTGCTTGGCTGTTTCATTTCAACAGTTAAGCAAAAGCCAAATTTTCCATTTAGCTTTCAGGCAACTTGCAATTGAACATATCCAAAGGTGAAGGGGTTTGCTGAAGAGATGTTCTGCTCAGATTAAATAGAATTTATCTAAGAACTGAAATTTTAACCCATGTTAAGGTAGTGAAAAGGGCTAGCAGAGACATGTGGAAAGGACTGTTATGGAAATTGTGCACAGTGGTTGCTTTCTTCCATCCACTGAAATGCAGATGCTTAGATTGCGCCAAGTAACAGTACATTCACTGCTAGCCACTGAAATCTTGGAGAGCCATTATTCCCAAGTTATAATTGCTCAGAAGGTGTCAACAAACAGAACAAGACAGGCTTCATTTGTTGCAACTCTTTTATCCCATAAATGCCTAGCTTTACATTTATGTTTGGAAAGAATATCTACATGAATGTAAAGCAGAAATTCTCAGTTCCATTAAGCATTGCACACATCTACATGATAACCTATGAATAAATGAGTACAGAAGAGATGTATCTAATTGGGATGTACCATTTTCAAAGGAAGTTATCTGATCTCCACACTCCATTTAATGTAATATGCCACTAATGCAATTCTTAGTGTGAAATCAGAAAATCCTTTCCAGGGAGTGGGTGAGAAGAAGAGAAATATGACCATGGTCAAGGTAAAATGAAGTGATTAATGATCTGAGACTTAAAAAATAAAATTGTATCCAAAAGGAGTATGCTGTACCATCTAATGGACAAAAGATTGCAGTTTAAGTATCTGAATAATTACTGTGTTTGAAACAAGAATGCACAATGTTTGATAATCCTTTCTGAATAATTGTACTCTTTCTCCCAGAATTTGTGCCTGGTAATTGAGTAGTCTGAAGGTTGCTATGGAAAACACTTAGGTTACACTGCACATAGTGTAGGGAGCAGATGCAAACTGAAGTGGAAATTGGTGTCTGTGAAACACCTTGTGATTTGTTTCATATATATTAATTGTCAAATCTATTAAGACAAGAAGAGAAAAAGAGACCATGTAACTAAACCACCTCTGTCTACTGATTTCAATGGAATTGCGAAAGAAGAATTTGACTTGTGGATATTTACATCAGAATTAATAATCATTAAGTTATTAAATATGCTTTACTCCCATCTTGAAGTGCCTGCCACATCCTTGGGAAACAGAAATTCTGTCAAGGTTTTCTTTTTCCCTGCCACAAAGACAATCAGAGAGATGTCAAAACAGTCATATTCTCATCTTTATTATTGTTTATTATTGATGACAGGTAGATCCTGAGACACAAGATTTTTGATGCTAAGCATTGTATAAAACTGAAGCAAATAGCTATAAGATAGCAGAGGAGTGGAGACAGAGTTCAAGGAAATGGTAGGATACTATCAGCTCAGCTGCACACAATGATGAACATGTCATGGTCATGTCTACCATGTGGGCTGACTGTCTATAAGAGATTTACATATCACATCAAGATAACATTTACAGAGGATTTCAAAGAAAGTAACAATACTCTGACTGGGGGACTCAATCGAGACCATAGATAGAGCAGTCCCTGACTGACACCACAGTGAGTAAACACAAGTCTGCCACAATTTGTACAAAGTTTCTTCACAAGACCTGGCTTGGACTTATGAATAAAATATGTACAGTATTTGATTATTTATCTCAGATGTTTTTTGGCAATCTGAAAAGGAGCTGGACATTTTCTGGAGAAGACTCTTCTCTAATTTTTTTAATTGCCATCACTGACTTTAACCATCTTTAGCACATGTTTACTTCCCACTGCAGAAGCTTATGAAAATACAATAGTTTCATTGGCACTGTGGACAGAATAGATATATATGAATACCCTCTACACTGATTCAACTTGCCTAAATCTAACTGATTTAACCCATGGTAAAAATTCCTTTTGTGAACCTCCTCATCTCTAACTACAGCTAGGGAAAATGACTAAAAATTATACAAGTTTACTTCAATTGCAGTAATTCTTTCCAGTGCCTTCTTTCCCAGGCAAATGTATTTGACATCATATATTATGAAACTTAGCTCTGTCCCAGCCAAAACCAGTACAGCATGCCAGACAATTTTGATCTATTATAGTCTATTACTAATTTACAGAGAACATGGACTTTTTAGATGCTTCACTGCATTGTCTTATCCTGTCTGCAAGAAGTAATAAGTAGATTCCATTCTTTTTTCAGGAAAATATCTTCTTTTTTTAAATTAATTTTATAAACAGAATCCTTAGAGGATATAAATATTTCACCTGTAGCTTTCCTCTTTACTCTTCCTGTTCCTGGGAAATTCCTGAGCTTATTTTTCATGAAAGGCTTGTCAAGATGAGAAGCCATCACAGAAACATTTCAAAATTTCCCCGACAATTGGCTCATTCATAATCTAATTGTGCTAGCAGGCAAGAAACTCCAAAAGTCCCTCGATGTGCCATGACAGTTTTCACGTGGATCTTGACAATACTTGCCAAGCGATTTTCACAGCCTTGAAGTTTCTGTCAAGAGAATAGAGAGAGGAATGAGAAAACTGGGGACTTTGACTGCATGAAATACAACTCAACAATTTTTCTTGCTCCATGCTGAAAGGTTATCCTAAAATTGTCATGTGAAAGGCACACAAGGAGAGATATTTTCTCTTCTGAGAATTTTGGCTTTTAAGAGCTTAACTAAGGTCATCCTGTATTAAAGGTGCACAGTGAAGTGAAGCCCTTTTAAGTTATTATTCCCATTACAGGGAAAAACAAAGGCTTATTCTACATCAGAGAAAAGGTCCACCAGTATACTTCTTCCATTAGCACCTACTAAAGAGGAGGAAGAGGATGCTTACAGAGCAAGAACAAGCAGCACTGACAAAGGAGTCTCACTTTTACAGACATAGATTTCTCTTCCAACAGTCCTGGACGAGATGAGGAGCAACACAAGTATTTGTCTTAGCAAGAAAGTCAAGTCAACTGGTCTCTTTGCTCCACAAAGTGGTTGCTAAAGGTGAGAGTGGAGGGATGGCTGTCCCACAGCCTGCAGGTCTTGGATTTTACACTAAATGGTGACATATGAGGAAGCTTATTTTCCTCAGACCTGTAATTTCCGTCTGTCAGTCAAATAAACTTTCATCATCTACAGGCATGTTATATTTAAGTCACCCTTTTAAATGTTGTTTTTTTCCCCTCAATGGAACATTGAGGCCTACTTAAAAAAAGATTTAAAAGTTGCATATAAATTGACTGTTCTGGAGACCATACATTGTTTATGCCTTAAAGATCTGACCTGAAATTTTCTCCTCATTGTTTAATATTTTAGGTCTTAGTAGAGAACCAAAGAGACACTGCTAAAAGCCAGAGTATGAAGATTAATAAATTCACTCTGGTTTTGCCCATCTCCCTTCAGTTTGCTTCCATATTGTAACATATTGTGCAACCTAAAATCGATTTTCAAAACCACAAAAAAGGAAGTGCAAATAAGAATATTTACTTACTTACTTCCATATTGTAACCTGTTGTGCAAGCTAATAAAGATTTTCAAAACCACAGGAAAAGGAAGTGCAAATAGGAATGTATTACTTACTGTGTTCATGCTAGAAGTCTTCTGAAGCCCTTTTTAAAAATCTTTGTGGGTTTGAGATACTTAAAGAAATGAAACAATACCATCTGGAGTAGCCAACAAAACAGGCATCAAATATGCCACTTTATGAGACTGAATACTACAATCAATAGAAATGCCAGCTATCTCACATTAACATCAGAGCAGACCACTTGATTGCTATGTTATTCATCATGTTTAATGATAAAAGAACTTTTTTTTAATGATAAAAGTTTAATGATAAAAGTTGCCTGCTCCAAAAAAGAAGAATGCAGTCTTTCAGTGGTACTAATTGCTTAGGAGGGATTTTGTAAGGAAATAGCAAAAATCCTTAATATTTTAAGTAGAAGCCATCTCAAGAGATAATTCAGTTTCCCACTACAGATATGTGTCTGAACTAGTAGAATTAATTTTTCCCTGGAAGGGAAGGGTTATCACTCCTCTCAACCAGACAGAGAGTTAACAGAAAACTCAGGCTAGGTGCTGAAATTAGGTGAAATGACTCCTTCAAGATGTCTCTTTCTACACAAACTCTCTTCCTACTACTGTGGATGGAAACTTTTCATGGTCTTACTAACAGATGCCCACTCCCTCCTTCCTGGAACACTTCCTTTTGCTTGTATTTATGCTGCACAGAAGAGCAGTGCAATGGCTCTGGAGAAGGCTTTGGAAGTGATGAGGAACAGCAGTATGTTATCGAATATGCCTCACAAATGACTTGTAGTTTAAAAGATTTAAGGATACAGGATTGCTGTTTCACTGGATGGACAGATTTGGTCAAATGCCTCAACAGCACTCGCAAACATTAATACCAATTCCAAGTGGACATTCAATTCCATGTTCATAGTCCTTGTTATTCAAGTTGCTGTGTGACTGTCAGAAGAAAACAGATTGCTGTTCATTTTAATCAGTCGGATCACAGTTTTATTGAACGTGCCTGTTTGATGTGATTGCATCTTGCGCAACTGAGCGAAATGAGACAAAAAGAGCAATTTTATATCACGTAGATAATAACAGATGCGCCCCTCAGAATTCATTATAGAAATCTGTTTTGCAGCCGTATGTTCCACTTCATCTGAAATCCTTTTGTTCTCATCAGCCTCTTCCTGTGTGAAACTACCACTTTGCATTTTGCAAGCATCGACTAATGGAATCTGATATTACTTTGTCCATACCCTTGGATCCCCTGCTAAATATTGAAAACTTAGCTGTCTAGTTTTCCATAACCTACTGATATAGTCTCCATGTAGTCACCTGATTGTAAAGCACCAGGCATATTTGGCATCTCTATTACTATTTACCCTTTAAATTTCACTCTCTAATAACTGAGGGGAAAAAAAAGAGAGAGAGAGGAAAAAAGAGAGAGCTTTAGCACTAAACAGTTTTAAAAGTATTTTGTTTCCTTGTTTTTTTCTTCTTCCCCAGTCTAAGCCTTCAGGGTGAGCACAGCTCTATGAAATCTCAGCACAGTCTTGGTGTCATTTTAGTTTGCGTTCAAATTCGTAGCCATCCAAATTCCCTTAGGACTTATATGTATGTGTATGAATCAAAATTACAGGTATCATATGCGGCTTCTTTTCCTCATAACCTTTCTTAAACACCTACGTGACTATGCTGACTAATACGTATTTTATTGGCTTGATTCTTAGCTGATGTATATTCAAGTGGCTCCACAGATTTTAGTGGACTTATGCCAAATTATATTACTGCAATGGTTTGGCTGAAATCCTATCCCCTTTGACATCATTGGCAAAGCTCCCATTGTCTTCAGCAAAGAAATTACTTCAATGTATATGCTCGGCATATAGAGACCCCCTCAGTGGAAGGTCATGCAGTCAGGTGAGTATATGATGTCTTAGTTAGAGGCATCACATTCGTCCTGTGAAGTCTGGTAGAGGTCAGCACTAAAACACGAATTTGTTGACTAGACAAAAGAAAAAGAAAGGTTGGACTAACATGAATTAACTTCTGCAAAAATCGTTCCAAGGTATTTCAATGTAAATCTGATGGTGATTCAGAATATCTCCTTACTTTTCTTTGTCTTCCTTATAAAGTCACTGGCTTCCTTAAATACCTCTCTTTAGCCTTTCTGTAATTAGAAATAATTTTCTCTGGGTCAAGCCTGAAGGTATACACACATCATAAAATTCATATCAAGCACTGGGACCCAGACATATCTCTCCACCCACTCCTCACAGCCCACCCATGTATTACCCTAACTTTTTCAAGGGCACCTTGTAAGTTGTCCATCCTTCCTTCATACTCTCTGAGGCATTTTACCTGTTCTTTGAGGCCCTGTTTTCTTTTCCCACATCCATAGGTCTACAGCATCCATCCACAGTATCAGTAGCATACTGAGTTATATATCCTATATCTCTGTGTCTCCATCTATGACTCCAACATGGGGTTTCTGCATCCATAAGTCTAGAACTCATCATAGGGACTAACTTCATAAACATCATCACCTTCTATTCATGTGTCTGGGTGAATTCTTGCTAATGTCCTCTCTGTATAAATCTTTTCCCTCTCTCTAAATCCTTTCTCTTTTTCTTCTTCCTTGTAAGATTTTAAGACCACATTCAACTCATAGCACATTAAAGACTTGATTCTTTAGCCTGCATTCCTATAGGACTGGTGTAGTGTGTGTTTATAGCATCTTGCACAATTAGAACCTGGTCTGGGAATAATTTTGAAATCAGAGAAGTATTTTCATTCAATTAAGAAAAAAAGCTGTGGTGTTCTTTATATTTGCTTGGTTTAGTTTGACTTGGAATTTTATTTTTGTTTGGGGTTTTTTTTACTGTGTCATTGAAACACTCAGCTCATCCTTTTTCCTTTGTTTGAAATTTCCTCTTTCCTCAGTCTGAACAGCAAATCAAACAGTCAATCATTCAGACAAGACTACCTAGCTCTTCTAAACTCCATTGAAATACCAACAATAATAATAATAATTGATTTCTAGTCCTATTTCAGTAGAGGACGTCATGTATTTAAGCTATTGCCTTGTTAGACTAGAGGTATGCTAAATGATAAAGGGACTGTCTCTCTCATGTCTGTTTGAAGAGAGCACGGGGATTTCTATTTCTTGTCAACCTGGAGGAGCCTGATAACACAGACATTTTTTAATCTGAAAGCTAGGCTTTCATCAAGTGCAACTTTTGTATTTGAGAGACAGATGTTGAGGTTCTGAAGCATCAGAAATACCTTCCAGTGAAAACAAGGCATAAATTACACTTGTGTTAACAGTAAAGGGACAGATGCAAAATCCATATCAAAATGCTGTGAATGATATTGCAAGCCTAATGTTGCTTTGTGTGTGACATTAATGCCACTGAAAACACATTGACATAAAAGCCTTATACAAACACTACCAGCCAAGGCTGAAATAAAGGCAAGAAGGTTATCATTGACAGTATGAATATAAACATATCAGTCTTATAATAGTATTATAAATAAAAAGGTTGTTAATTTAACAATGGCCATCAATATATATATTTAAGTAATGTCAATGTTCACATTTTGGCAGCCTTTATTTCAGCATTTATATAGGACCTCATAAAGCACCACATGCTTCCTTTTAACTTTAAGGGAACAATAGCACAAACATGACCATAAACATGATTTTGCTGCATAAATCAGGTCTGTACATGTGTAAATTACATTGGTAATTTATAAGTGCAAATGCAAACAGAAATAGCCTGGTCATGCATCAAAAGCACCAACATAATGAAAACCAGGCTCCAGAAATCACACCCAGATTGTGCAGGTATGGGGCATTAGAGCACAGAAGGACAAAGAAATATATTGTAAGTGATACTTGTCATGCTCGGGCATCAAAGTTCTCAGGGAGTGTTACACTAAGGGCAGAAAGGGCACTGTGGCTCTTCCAAATAACCCCCAGCCCTGTTACTTCCTTTTGAAGGACTAGTACTACCAGACTCCATGGGAACTTTCAAGAATATTTCTGTGGTGCCAAGCATACAACATATTTCTGTGAGTTCTTGCCTTTAAACAAAGCCACTTACCAGGGACCTTGAGTCTATAGAAGCATCTAGTATTTGAGGAATTGAGAGACCGACAATCCAAAGAGACTCAGAGATATAATCTGAATGGCATCATCTCTCTAATGTGCAAGAAAGTTCACAATTGCTTTCAAAAACCATGCCAAAAGCTGACAACTTCCCTCTCATGTCCTTCCATTCTTTCTCACATGACATTTAAAAGGGATAGAGGGAACTACATATGGACCAAAGATTTTTACTTCTATTCTTTGCACTTGAAAATAATTGTGTAAGGCATCAGGGCTCCTTACCACAAACAATCCCACTGGCAGACAACTTGACTTGCAGGTAAGGCATCAGGGCTCCTTACCACAAAGAATCCCACCGGCAGACAACTTGACTTGCCTTCTTCTGGAACCAAAGGACAGATTTCTTTCCATTAAAGCTACCCATCTGATTATTCATACCAACTGCACTAAGGTAAAAAGTGCTTTCAGCTCTGACCCATCTGATTATTCATACCAACTGCACCGAAGTAAAAAATGCTTTGAGCTCTGCCTGAGTAGTATAGCTGACTCCTGTTTTGGAAAAAGCTTCACTTACCCACCGCAGAACAGCACTTTATGGCTCTGTTCAGAGAATTAAATAATTGAACAAATATTATATCACTCCCATAGCTGAGGTATTAATGTTGCTTTAAGGAATGTGATGTTTCCTGCCAAGAAACCATCTGTTGAATGAAAGATGTGAGACTAAATTGAGGCTAAAAAGGAGACTGCAGATATGATAGCTCCAGATTGGAAGCTTCATGGTATCATGGGAATGCTAATCAGTGTTGATCCTGACAGCTGTAGGTGTTCAGTTCCCAACAACTAGCAACACTCTCTCATACCTTTTTTTTCTTTTATCTCTTCACTTTTTTCAAGGGTGAAGAGCAATCTAGAGCTACTTGCTCAGCGTATTCGGAGAAGAGTAAATTAAGGAGTCATAACATTATCTCTTAGAGTATTTTAAATGAGACAATGGGAGAGGGAACTTGTAGCAGCTTCTACGGATCACCCATGAGAACAATTTTAGAGACTCTAAAAATGTTACAGATTTTTTTGCTGGCTACATTTACACTTCTGGTTTTGTCAAGTGCAAGGCAGAGACATGCATTTGGATGTTTGGAGAAGCTCTTAAATCTTATTTCCACTTCAGTTTCCCACAGTGTGATTAGTCAGATAGCATTCCCTTCTCTGGAAAAGGATCTCTGTGTATGTTATGACATGTTTGCAAAGGCTGACCTGGACAATAAAGACCCAGGACTTTAGGCACTGAAGGGTCTCACTAGAGCATGAGCACAACCAACTTCTGGTTGATCCTACAGGCAAAGCATACCCAGAAAAATAATAAGGATGCCAAAGAATTACAGTCATTTTCTGCATACCCAGAAAAATAATAAGGATGCCGAAGAATTACAGTTATTTTCCTTTCCCCTTCTTTTACCTTGGATTGAAAGCATTGCAGCAAGAATATGAAATTTAGATTCCAAACCGGCCAATTGTTTTGAGTGTCCCACCATAATTAAATTAAGGTATTATATTCTTGGGTCATGAGGTGACTTTCTTTTGCTGTGCTGATATCTCACGTACCACTTCTCCATTTAATTGTGTCACCCAGTAATGATTGCAGACGAAAAAGTCCCTTTCAGATTCCTCTAAAGCAATTTGCATTCTTTCAGCAGAGCTATGACATCCACTAAATAACATATAAATGACATCTCCTAAACATCTTTGACCAGTTATTTCCCTTTCGCATTGCTAGGAAGATGAGTAGCACAAGATGAAGTAATTAAAAAAATCCTATCTAGTATGGAAAGCTGAAATTGATTTTTCGCCTCCAGTGGCAAGTAGGTTTCTTCTTTTGAATCAGCTCACCCCAGTATCACTACAATCAGACAGTGACACTATGATGTGTTTTCACAGTTGTTTTGACTGACTCCAAGCATGCTGGAGCTTCTTAATGCCAGCGTAGTTCTTTGATTGATATCAAATAATCAACAAAGAATAGATAGATAGATAGATACAAGGCAAATAAATCTTGGGAATATTTGCAATTTCCACCAAACCTGGGAATTGTACAGGGCACAGATGGTAAAGAAACTTCATACCATTTTGTGCAGGCCTTATACTGCCCGTTCTCTGGTTCTGCAAGCACAGATGCTCATGCTGTCTCAGGAAAGTGACTTCCAAGAGAAAACCAAGCACTCTAAAATATTTCATGCAAAATGGCTCTGAAAGCAATTCAGGAGTGTGTTCATGTGAGCAGAAGAGGGCTGAGGGAGTCTCGTTTGGTTTCATTGATACATCATCTGCACAGTATCACACAAGAAGATAGGAGACAGTTACTGTGTTATTGTGCTGGTTTTGGCTGGGGTAGAGTTAAATTTCTTCACAGTGGCTAGTACAGGGCTGGGTTTTGGATTTGTGCTAAACACAGGGTTGATAATATACAGATGCTTTTGTTATTGCTGAGCAGATCTTACACAGAGCCAAGGCCTTTTCTGCTTTTCATACTGCCACCCTGGCAAGGGAGTTGGGGGTGCATGGGAGATTGGGAGGAGACACAGCTGGGACAGGTGACCCAAACTGACCAAAGGTCCATACCATACCATAGGACATCATGCTCAGTATTTAAGGTGGGAGGAAGAAGGAGGAAGGAGAGCACAACACTGTTAGAGTACTGTGAAAAAAACAGAAAAAGACCCAAAATGAGTTGTTTCCTCATGGGCAGTGAGAAAAGATATTAAGGAAGGCAGGGAGCATCGCCAGATATAAATAAAATACTGGGAATATAATGAACACTGCAGATTTTATCATCTGGACATTTTTTTCATCTAAAACAGTGAAAATCATCTAAAACAGTGTGGAGGGTAGAAGATATTTATGGAGGGTGGAAGATATTTAATGCCTTAATATAACTGCACTATTAAACCACTGATAACTGAGAATTATACCTCCATATTTTTTTTCCATTTGCTCAGCTACAAACTAAGCTAGCAATGAATGAAACCTATTAGTGTTTGAATGATGCAGGGCAGCATATGATATTCATTGTACAGTAAAGGTAGTAAGCAGAAATGGAAGAGCACAGCTATATCTAAATTGTAGGACCTTGCAGCATGTCTTATTCCCCAAATCAGGATGGGAAATCCAGCCATGACTAGACTTCTAGACCTGTGTGTAGACATAGGCACATACAAACATTTCACTTACCCAGTCTTTCTTTCACAGAACAGAAACAGAAGAAATCTGCTTGGTAAAGCAACCAAGGCATCTACAACCAGCACTAATGGACAGAGTAGGTGGTTGCTATGCCATTACAGCATAACCAACCTGGTATGGACAGACCTTTAAGATGGCAGTGGAAGACATTCCCAATTTGCACAGGAGAAACAGAGGGAGTTTTGAAATCTCACTCTGTCCCTCCCAGGACAAACACAGTGGATACAAGACAAGGCTAGGGTTAATGTTCATCTCAGCACTTTACCTCATTCAGGTCTTCAGCATGCATAAGTTTAGATGGATATAAATCAGGAGAAGCCCTGCCTGGAGACCTCTCCGTTCTCAAATTTTTAAGTGTTATATTTCATTGCATCCATTCTACTTAATTTAATTGAAAATACACAACCTGTATTACTTCTACTCACAATGCAATTCAGTAGGAGCAGGGATGTTTGGGTTGCTTTTTTTCCTTTAACTGATAAATGACTATGGTATGATGTATCTTAAAATGTATTTACTGTGGACATACTTGAGCCAGCTCCTTGGCTTATAAGATACAGCCAATGATTTGAACTGGTTTGGGGTCAGACATGAGAAGAAATTATTGCATGTTAGCAGTCTCTCTCTAGCCTTTAGCCTGCACTCCACCTCTCTTGGCCCCCTTTCAGTTAAAAAATATTGTATATTTGAATATTCAATCTGAATGTTTACTGCTTTTCTAAATGTCACAATTTGAAGGGAAGCAAAGAATACAAACACATTGGCTCACCATAAGACTGTTTTGAGTAATTACAAACCCAGCATGTTTTCTGGTATGTGATTATTTACCTGTGTTTTGAGACTTTATTAACTGAATACTGCAAAGTGCTTAGCGATCCCTGGATGGAAGGTAGTTTATACCCCACTAACCTAAAACATAAATAAGAATAAAGTACCGTTATATGCCATATCTGAAGAATGGTCTCCAAAGAAGGAAAATCAGGGGACTGATTTTTATGTTTATAAAAGCCAGTGGGGAGTTTTGCTCTAAAATCAGTGTCATGTGCAATGAGCTCACGCGGATGGATAGAGAAGTTAGTGCGCAGATAGATGTGGATTTACAGTCCTCAAGGTATTCTGCAATAAACTGCCATGAGGGTTTTCTTAGCCTACACTGAGAATACCTTTGTGTGCAATAGTCTAATAAACTATTTTGCACTTGTTCTCTATTAGATAGGTTTGTTACACCAGCTGACACACCAATTTCGACACATTACCTTTTCTGTAATGATAAATCCTGTAACAATGTCTGGATAAGCTACACTTAGGTCTCTTTATATTCACCAAATATGTAGTCAAGCTGGCAGTGCAAGCATATGAGACCAATTCTGCCCTGTCATAAGCTGGAAGGCTTCCCTAGACACCAAGGCAGGTCCAGAGATTCAGATCTGCAGCAAATTTGCCTTGGCTACCATGATATGGTCACTGTAGCGCTGCACAGTCTCTGGGCATCCTGCAGTTTTCTAGGGGAAAAGTCTACACATTGTGCAAATTTCAGAACCCACAGCAGCAGTTTTTACAGATCGAATGCCAAAAGCAGCACAGCTGCTGCCCAGGAGGAAAGGCAAAGCAGACACAAGACATAATCCTTTGCCCTAAGGTAAATCTGCCCCAGGACATTTCACGCTGGTTGTCTTCCAGGAGGAGTTTTCCTAAGAGTAAAGGAGTTTGTGCAAAGTTATGGTAAGTCAGCTGCTGCCAGACATCTGCCTAGAGGGGTCTGCAGGGCAGCCCCAGTCATGCAAGTTTAATCAGCTCGAGGTCTCCAGTGAGAGGTGCAGTGCTCCAACACATTGTGCCATCCTCTGGCAGGTCAGTGTATAAAATATAACTCGGTGCAGATCATGTCCAAGACAAAAAGAGAAATCTCCAATGCTCATTTTTGAAAATAATATTTTATTAGCAAAACCAAAACAAAACACAAAAAAACACCACCAAGAAAAAGCAGGGAAAAAATGAAAATTTGGAAGCCAAAAGTGCCAGGCTAGTGGAGACACACTGTCTGCACAGCATCTTCTCCTGGTAACAGATCTTAAAAGCTTCAACAGTGATCTGTTATTCTTACAAGACACAACAAAGCTCCCAACAGGCAGAGAACAGCAGAATTAATGGATTGGAAAGTGAGAGTCTAATGTATGAGCTTTCAAAAGTCTCCCAAGACTAGCAGCCTCATTGTGCATATCCCGTAAGTTACTGCTATTGGGTTTTGGATGTACGTGATACTGTCAGAGGAAAAAAGGCACAAAGGTCAACATGGCTGCAAACTATCTCAAAGCATCTCAGTAATACTTCTATGGAAATCCTTTAACTCCAAGAGAAACAAATATTATTTACACAACAAAGGGCTTAAAAAAATACCCAAGTAAGCAAAAGTCAGCTCAGTTCAACTACTTTACAGTTAAATCATTTTTTATTGAATTCAAGTTTCATGGATCATTAGAGAGCCAGAGGCAGAATTCCAAGAGCTGCTTTGACCTAATGAGTCTTCAGCAAATTGTTTTCTTAAGGATCCCATGTCTTCTTTCTGGATTCTGAAAAGAAATTATGCAGTTTCTTTTTACTTTTTTCTTTCAAAAAAAAAAAAGAAAAACAGCTTTTTAATGGAATGTAATTTATATCCAATGCAATAGGTTGTTGATTGTGTGCATTTCTTTCGTTTCTCTTTCCTGTGAATATAAATGTCCCAGTAGTAGAGAAAAGGTACTGACACCTGCACTTACTTTCTTAGAATGAAATTATGCACTTTTATTTTTATATAGTGAAAACCTACTGAAGCAAATAGCTCTAAACTCCCTGATTTCACAGGCTTATGCTGTTTTGTATCCTCAAGAATCTATGGTTATAAATCAGTGTAACCATTACTCCTAATGCCCTAATTGATTTTGGAAAACAAGAGAGGGAAGTTTAATCTATCAAGAACCTTATAGCTGATACAAATTTGCCTTCAAAGGAAGATATTTATTTAAAAAAACCATCACTTTAACAGGCAAGTGGAGAGTGAGTCAAAAGTTAATACTTTCCACACCAGAGAAGAAACATTTGACATCAAGTTCATCAAAATCCCTTCTATCATCATGGCCAGAGCATGTTAATATCTCAGCCAACAGCACAGAAGGGACTGATAGGACTGGCAGCATGTCCAGCCACCCATGACCGCCCAGCTCAGATGCCTGGTCAATTCTTTGCAGCTGGGTGCATTGGGGGTAGTGTGTGGTGCACAGCCAGGGTGAGCTCTCAAGTTCATACTTTGGCTTTACAGGGAGAGATCTTAATTGCTCTGCTATTGGGTCTAATACATCCCCAAACAGCCTGTCCCTGCATCAGGCAGTCACCTTGAAAATGAAATAGATGAGAGTCTAGACACTGCCTCTCTATGAAGTTGCCATTAGCAGTTGTGTCAGACTTACAATTGGAGGTCTTACTTCCTAACATACACACACAAAAAATAAAAAAACTGTTTTTTGCTTGAGTGCAGTGAAATTTTTAGGACCAGATTGCTAAATGGATGGGCTGAAGTTTGCATGCTTCAGAAACTGGAATGAATAGCACAGCAAGAGACACAGCAACTTGTATTACAGTTCATCTACATTTAATCCAGTCATTTGGTCTGAAAAGCCAATAGGTCTTTGTAGGTCTGGTTGTTGTGCAGCTAGAGTTGGCAAAAAACATGCTTGTAAACTAGGCCAACAATGAGGATTTGAGAGAGGCAAAAATCATTTGCCTGCAGAGAAAAATTTGGTGATCACTTCCAGCCAGGGAAACAGGAGAGAGTAATTTCTGAAATAACCTCAATTTTCTCTGCTCTGAATGGCCAGTGACACATCTAGTTGAGCAGACCAGCCTGGCACTTGGTGTAATCCCCACCATGGAGGGGTGAGCTGCCTCTCATGAAGTCCTTTGGTGGCACCTGCTTCCAAGGGAGGTGAAGGAGGTTTGCCCACATCAGTCAGCTGTGCTTCATGGGCTTTACACATCACTCTGTGTGTTGAACTCCTGCCCTGTGGCTCTGACAGTGGCTCTGGCCATGTGGCCAACACCCACTTGCTTTTGCAGTCCTTTCCTCCCCCAGCATTTCACACCACTTTGGTTTCCTTCTCCACCCTAAAACCCAGTTCATTGCTCCAAGCTGTTCACACCCAGTCACAGAACAGTGTGTTTCAGGAAGCAAAAGCAGGCACAAGTATCAAACAAGTCTTAATTCAGTTCTGCAACACAGAACATACTCAAACACCTAGCAAAGCTGGGTTCAGGCCATCCTCCCCTTCCTGAGGTCTCAAACTAGGGACAAGTTGCTAGAGGTGGTAAAGATGAACAGAGAGAGAAAACCAGCACCCATTAGTGTTTCTGGCAGGATGGACATTGGAGGGCACCATGAAGTCTCCCCTCCATTCATGAGGAGTAAGGAGAGGAGCTAGGTGACATTGTATTACTCTGAGGCCTGGTAACCCACAATAAGGTGTGGGAGCAGCATGCAGACTGTGCCCATGTGAGAGCATTGAGGAGAGCATGGGGCAAGCAAAGGGAAAGCAGAATCCCCCCACTGGCATCATATAGTATGGGATTTTCCCTTGGCTGGAATTTAATCCCAGGAACAGAGTGTTAGACCACTCAGAGGGACATCAATGAACATCTCTACAGTGTTGGAAGATGGACAGAGGGCAGGAAGCAGTGGTCTGTGACACCCATCACTGGCATAAGCAGGGACAACCACTGGGTTGCCCACCCTGCCTCGTTTGACAGAAAAGTGGAGCTGTGCAGCCATGTATCCAAGATTTCTGAGCACCTGAGCAGGGACCCAGGGCAGCAGTACAGCGAGGCTTCACACAAAGACCACAGCCCAGACTCAGTCCTCACTCCACTAGAGCCTTCCACTGAGGAGTGTGGAAGAATTTGTCTGAGCAAGAACTATTTTAAAGACCTTAAGATTTGTCATATTAAATTCCAGCCTTTTGAAGTAGTTCACAGCTGTCAGTGTCGACTGCGTTATTTCAGATTTTAGCTTCCTAAGGAATAGGACAAAACCCCTAAGAACTCTTTTTGAAAATGTTCAGCCCAAGGAGTTGTAATTCCTTTGCATTTTGCACTATGGAAAGCTTGCTGAAACTGCTTAACTACAGAAGGTTGATTGCTGCATATCTTGTATTTCAGACAAATCACAAGATGTTAAAATTGGGACTCAGTGTGATAATGATGACTCTGCCCACTTGGTTCACTATAGGCTTCAAGTACATAGTTTTTCTCTCAACATTAAAAGAAAAGAAGCTTTCTCCCCTGCTACTTCCCAGAAAGCAGGGGAATGAAACCTAACCAGCTTGAAATCATTCAGACTGAAACGCAAAATTATGATTTTGACAGGGAGTGGGTATGTACAAGGATAAAGTGCTGAAGATGAAGAACCAAATGCAGAAATATACATTAACTGAAAGCCACAGTAAAGCACCTTGTTTTGTAGCATGTTTAGAAAAATTATAAGCAGTTTAAAATTAAGGGCAAAATTCTTTTTTATTATTATTCTTTCATACATATATATGTGCATGTGCGTGCATGTGTGTGTATGTGATTTACCAGCAGTAATGAAAGGGGTAGATAAATTAGTTATGTCAGAAGAATGAGGAAAAAAGAGAAAAAGCATTTTTAATACAGTCAGAGCATATAATTAATCAGAACTACTCTGATTAATAATTATTGTTATTGTAGTTATTATTGATAAATGTTAGCAGTAGACTTCAATGGCTGAGCTACTAAGAATTCAGATTAACTGAAATGCATCTAATTTGCCTCCATGTAGCTATAGCCATTTTTATTAACCAATATTTCTTCTCTAATACTTCTGGTTAACTCTGCTCTCTTGCTCCATGTAATATGCATAGTTCCTGTTCTACTTGGAAATACTGGAGGACCATGAATCTATTCTTGCCTTTGCCCTAGGCTTTCTGTTGACTTCAGTGAAGTTAATTCTCTCTCCATCCCTATCTTTGTCTGTGACACAGGGTAACCAGCCCTCCTGAATTTATAGGCAACAATCCTTATTGCTGGCTGTGGTAGAAGAAAGGGGAATGTATTGTTGGGAAACCCCTCAGAAAGCACATCTGATGCATTGGATTAAAGGAACAGACAACACAATGAGACTGAAGTGGGGCAATGAGCTCAAACCTAGAGAGGATGGATATTATTTAGGTATTTTTCTGTCATATTTCAGGCTTGCAAAAGGGTTCTCAGTGAAAAGATAACTAGCTTTGCAAAAAGAGAGAGGACAAACTGAGTAGGAGGTGGGAGATGTGTCCATTACTGCCTGCTTACCAGATAGCACTATGACAGAAGATCTGTCCTGGACAGAGGATTCTCATCTTCTACAACACTGCAGAAATCCCTCATCCTGTTTTGAGAGTGAAACAAAAACAGAGCCTTCAGAAGTGATCCACTTCAATTTGCAGTAGACCTCTACCATGGGGCGAAGTGCAGAGTTAAAGGAAGAGTTACATATTTTTATGGCCTTTGCCCATCATCTTTCTGTATTCACTCTTGGCCTAACCACACATTGGGCTCTCAGTAACTGCATTGCTGTGCCAAGATCACAATCCCTTTAGCTGGGCAACTCAACCAGCACAGTTCATGTAGTCAGCATGATCTACAGCACGGTGTATATGAGCTTTTTGTTCGAGTGCACTCTGAGGCTTGGTCAAATTTGAGTGTGGCCTATATGAGGGATAATAGATCAGCCCAGACCGTAGTACAAGCTGAGAACTGGTCTGTCTCAAGGGTGTAGACAAGCCTCCCCCAAATTTTGTCTGTGCTGTAGCCATTGACATAAGCATAAAGCTTTACAGAGGTGTGGGCTGTGTATTAGTCTGCAACATTAAACACAGGAGTTATTCCCACTGCCAGAGCTTTATTCAAGGAAAGGCTTCAAACTGACAAAGGTTTAAGGGTGATTTTTTTTTTGTAAGCAAATAACAAATGGAATCTACCTCCCCTGATAACTGAGCAATCAATATGTAAGATAAGTTGAAAAGGTATGTTCAGATGGCCAGTTATTCTCAGTGTTGTGATTCTGCATGGATTGTATATTATCTTGGCCAGAGACAACATTTTCCTATATGCTAGAGTTAAATCAACTCTGAAGTGTGAAATGAAACACGACAAAATCTATCACACTTCTCTCAAACTTGAACAAATCTGTTTTCATCCTCAGAGAGCAAAATAATCTTTATTTTGAAAGGAAGCATTTCTAGGTCAGAATCACCTCTGTTTATAATTATTTCTTTTGCTGTGTCCTTAAGCTGCAGATGAGGAAGCAAAGTGGTACCTAGTAACTTATATTCATTCATTTTTTACATACAAAAGTAGATTACCTCTGGATACTTATATGCATTTTGTTTATATGTTCAGATAAGTGCAAATGAATAAAGTTAAAGTGAAGACAATTTACCTTTATGCCAACATCTTTCTGCAAGATGTAAAAGAATCCTTCTTTCTGTCCACAGTGGTTTGTATTCAGAATTGATTTCTTCTTGGTTTTGCTATAGAGAACATAAACCTTCCCCTAAACTGAAAATCAGTTAAGTAGACTTTGACCTATTTGTGCTTAAAGTTCCTTTTTCATTGCTATCCTAAGGAGTATTCCTCCTGCTTGAGTCAAACATAAGTTTACTCCCAGTGTAGTTATTTCAAATGGCTTGATGTTAAAATTTATGATACCAAAAAGACAACAAATCCCTTGTCAGTGTCTACTTGTCACCAAAACAGACTTTTGTCTGCTGTCAGTGAAGTCAAAGCAAAACACTTTCTTCCTGCAGACAGAGCCCACAGCTATTACAGAAAATTCAATTTAGAATCTCCATTAATGTCTCGTCTAACTAATCCTTGAATGTGTGTAGCAATGGTGTCTTGACCACATCCCCTGGAAAGTGAGTCCAGCTACCCAATTCTTTCTTCTAAGAATATTTGTCTCATTCTCTGTTGAAACTTCTAATCTAATTTCTTCCACTTGATCTAATTTCCTTCTGCATGTAGAATTATCATTTAGAGACAATACATATTTTCAGATACAAAGAGGAGATGAAATACTGTAACAATTGATCTTAATTTATGCAATTCTTTGTAATGTATATTATTACTTATTTTGGTTTTCATCCTTTTACTAAAATGGCTCATTGAATGATAAAGTGTAAGTTCAAGAACTAATGATACATTTTAAACTGTATTCTTCTGGGTAGAGAATTGTTTTAACTTGTAAAACAAGATAAAAAGTTGAAATTATGCTAAAATCTGTGAGATTCCATAATGACTTTAAAGTGCCTTCTAAAAAGTGTATTGAAATTGCTAATGTTTTGGTTTTTAAAATACGTGTGAGATTCTGGTTGTCCCATTCCTGTACCAAGTTTCATAACCTTTTCTTTACTTTCTACCAGTAAGTGCTTTGTGGCAGGAAGATAAATAGCTGCAAGAGAGCAAATCTCAAACATCACCTATTCTTCATATGCACCTAAAGTGTGTTTTTTCTTCAACAGTGAAAAGCTAACAGCCTATTTATCTTTGAAGACAATCTTATTATTTATACAGTACTTATCAAGTTTTCACTGTATTTTGAAATACAATGATGTTTAACTCTTCACAATGCTTGTAGTATACAAGGGAAAATGATTACAAAGGCAACTTTACTGCATAGAATCGTAGAATCATAGAATCATAGAATCAACCGGGTTGGAAAAGTCCTCAAAGATCATCAAGTCCAACCCTACCATGCATAACAACGTTCAGGCTAATAAACTAACCTCTCTTATCCTAGAATAAATATATTCAGAAAGCATCCATCACACAATGTTGTCTAATTTTTGCTTTGGTTGATTTAGATAAGAGGGAGAGCAACAGGGTAACTTTTTGGGTTCTCCCTCCAGAAGAGAAAGAAATTGAACCTGGAAATTTTGCTCAAGGGTCTGTGTCTATCAATCATCTGTTTCTATTTCTCACTG
Source organism: Acanthisitta chloris (assembly GCF_000695815.1). NCBI lineage: Eukaryota > Metazoa > Chordata > Aves > Passeriformes > Acanthisittidae > Acanthisitta > Acanthisitta chloris. Next base: position 138,519 of record NW_008666423.1, on the reverse strand, counting down.
CCTAATTGTGCAATGGCTGCCTATTTAGTGGAAGCCTAACAGCTTCTGAAACATGCAGAAAAAGTAATTAGTATCTCTATTCCTCTCTGAGCCCTACACTAATAATTAATTTATTGCAAACCAGTAGAAGTATCTTTTATGAGTCTCAGAAGGACATATAATTTGTGTTATGCAGAAGACTCTTCTGTGTTGGAGTATTATCCTTCACCCATCCCACCTACAAGCATCTTTATATTGTGACTGCTCTCTCCACCCATGCAACCCAACCCTGCTCCCTGAACACAGGTAGTGAGTCAAGGTTCCAGCTGTGGTGGGAGGAAACCCACAGTGCCAGACCACAAATGAAAGCGATAAGCTGGTAGAAGACGGTAACAAAAGAGGGAAAGAAACTTGCATTGCAGCGCATAAAAGTAAACTGGGCATCAGGTAGACCAGTCTAGTCAATTTATGCCAAATGGTCTACTCCAACAAGAGGAAATCTACATCAAAGGTTGCCATTACCCAAGCAAACCATGTTGATTCTTCTCATAAACTCATAAAAATATTAGTTGACTTGAAGCTTTAAAGGCACATCCTGGTTCATCTTCTTTTTTGGAAACAAGACACAAAAAAAAAGGGGAAAAAAGCCAGGAGAGTGGTAATGATCTTCAGCCTAGTTTTTTGCAGACAATTCTCTCATCCCACAGTAAAAGAACTTCAGAAAGTATAAGAGAGAAATAACTGCCCAAATCACCTTAGTTATAATAATCTGTATATGGTAATAAGCAGAATGAAACAAAGGCAACCACAGCTGCTATGCTTACCATCTAAACCTCATTACTGTGCTATAATATCACCTGGAGCAACTTGTTTATTTCAAGGCAACAGCCAGGGCTGACACTGGGGAACTAATCAAGGACTTCTAAACCTAACTGCCTACCTCTATGGATACAGTAATATCTATAAATATGATAGTAGTCAACCCAATACCTCTGTGAGTTTCAGGATATTATCTATTATACCCTGACCAATAATGGTTCACAGAGGATTATGGGGAGTTATTGCCAGTACATTGCTCTCTGGTCTAGTTTACCCAGAATTACTATAACAAAGTAAGCAGAATTTAGGAGATCTGAATTCTCACTGTTTTGCATTCCTACAGCATTTTTTATTCAAGGAACTCAAAGAAGTGTACATTGCTTAACTAATTCAGCCTTACAATGCCCCCGAGATGCAGGTAAACAAGTTTAGGTAAATTTTACAGACGGAGAAACAAAATCTAATATTTTACCCAAAGAAATTTTGCAAGTAAAATCTGTCTCAGTGTGGGATAAGAGATGGAATCTACACATATATTTCAGTACTCTTCAGCTTCGGGAGAGTTGGGACAATTTACACCAGCTGTAGATATAACCTCCCAAATCCTTACCACTAATTCTCCAAATCCCTGCAACAACTTCTTCCTAACAAGCAAAAAAGGTGGAATGTATATAAATGTATTTTCTATGCTGATGTTAGAGGAAAGTCTTGGCAGAATCAGCTTGTTTCTGTAAACCCATACTTCGGAGCAAAATGGTCAGAGAAGTAGTTAAGTTCTCACTTTTTTCCCTTGCCAAAAGCAAATGCATCGTGGCTTACCTGAGTTTCCTGAGAATCACTAAATTTGTCTTTTTTATTGTGCAGCTGAGATATGGTGTGCTGTATTCTACAGCAGAAGCAAGTGAGGTACCAGGATTTTTTTTTACTTTATTCTCCTCCAAATAGCTGATCTATGGTACAGACCTCAATGTCACAGGAATGAAAAGAACGTGTGCTATTGCTTTGCCCTTTGAATGTATTATTGTGCCTTCACAGGTTAAAGGAGCCAAAAGAAAAAGATAAACAGAGAGCTGTTTATGTAATGAAAGATCCCAATAAATATATTAGGCAAAAAAATATCTTTTGAATGTATCCCATCTGGTTCTTTAAGATAATATTGTAAACTGTAGTGCTGAGGGGCTCTGTCAGTTGGAAAGATAATATTAAATAGAACAAAAAAGTAAGGCCTATTTCCTTCAGTAATAGAAAGAAAAAAGAAGTTTCACCTTTTCTGAGTACTTTGGGTACTTCAGCATGTGTTATTTTGGGGGGATTCTTTGCAACATGTCATTGTGTCAAACAGAAAATTGAGAGGCTGTCATTTTCATCACAAACACATCATTTTACTGGAGGAAAATAGAGAACCTGGATGTAGCACTATGCAACAGCTTTCTTGTGTATTAGTGTATAACCTCACAAACCCCTAGTGTCTCTCAAAGCTGTAAAGATGACAGTTGAGGAAAATGATCCCTGCCAGGTACAGTATAACGGGGAAAAATCTGTGAGAACATTTGGTTTTACAAGCCAGGGATATCTACTAAGTCTGTCTTTGAAAGTGAGTGGGTGTTTTGCTGTTTTTATTTTAGTACCCTCTTTTTGGTAATCTCTCTCCTATTTCAGCCTGAACATGTAGAGCAGAGCAGGTGGCAGGAAGTTGAAAAAGAGGATACTACTGTCAAGCTGTCATCAGATGACCTTCAGCATACCTTCTTGCTCTTCAATATACAGTGCTACGCTGGGAAGATAAAACTGCTTTTGCCTTCTCTTAGTCTGATGTGGAGCCTGGACAGATTGATTTATTCATCTCCACACTAGCTGTTATATTCCATTTTTCCTAGTCCTGGAGAAGAGTTGGATTTTAATATGGCCTAAGCAGCTAGGGGCTTAGGAAGGGTTAAATCACCTCCAAACACTTAGGTAATATGTGACTAGACAAACACCTCATGTTTGTTGAAGTGAAACATTATTCTGCAACTTCTCAAAGTCATGGGTGATTTTCTACACTGTCAATCTAAGCCAGGCTTTAATATGATAAAGAGCTCTGAAACTGCACTCCTATCACAGGTTGAACGCACTATCAAAATCATTTTGATCCACTTCTCCTATCTCATAAACAGCTGGCATTTGGCATGGCTGAGTGGATGGAGACATTTCCGAACTGACTTTAATGACCTCGTAGTACATCTGCAATAGATGAAACTCAGCAGTTAATCATGATTGAAGCTGGCACCTGAAACAAAATTATCTCCTCAGCTTTCTGTTATGGTTGCAGTAATATCTTGTAGAAATATAATTTGGAAGTATTTCTGCTCCAGTCTCTAAAGAGTACTGTCACAATAAAATAATTGTTTTGGAATAAATGTATTTCAAAATAGTCTGTGCTGTATTTGGATAGTTCAGGTTCACTGTTCCAGTTTTTGTTTTCCTGAGAAGCTGAACTTCAAGATCTACAGGTGACCATTCTTCTAATAATTTTCTTGGATTTTAATTGTATCAGAGAGATCACATTGTACTAATTTCCTTTTTTTATTTAATAGCAGAACCTTTGTGGCTCAAATTCTTTCAAAACCACAAGCTGATTGATACCCAGGACTATTTCAGCAGCAAAGTTCACTGTTCCCCCTGGTGCTGTTATCCCACCAGTTCAAACTCCCAGTTCAGGATCACTTACTTAGTCTCCTGGACAGGCATTGGAGCTGCACAAGGTAACTCTCAGCAGCTGAGACCTTTGTACTAGGATGGCATAACTCCAAAGGGCCAGGGAGAGAGAGACCTGCTGGTACCCTGTGACATGTATTCTGTCTTTTGACCTGAAAGACCGTGACTCTTCTGGGTAATTTGTGTATCCTAAATGCATTTATTTTTGCAAACAGATTTAAGGATATTTCTTCAAATTATATTATTTGAAAAAATATCTCTGCCAAATTCAAAGCATAGCTATGATAATGCATATATACATATTTTCAGAGATTAGGTCTCATAGTTGCTTTACCTGAGATTAAACCTGTCATATTAGCAGGTCTTTCATAATATTGCTCATGGGCACTTGTTCATCATCAGCTTAGGAAGCAATAGTCTATCCTTACTGCTATGATAACCCCTACTAATATAGATTCTACATTGCACAAACTGATGAATACTTTATAAATGTTCATATCACCTTCTGAATATTACAGGCATAAAATCACTTCCTCTTTATTGGAGAAGTCTCTGTCATTTACAAACATCATTTAGCACTTTCCAGAAGTTTGTTCAGAAATATCCTTAGCAAATTTAAGACATGTGATTACCATTATCTCATTTTCAATAACATGACTCAAGCATAAGTTCTGTGAGGAGAAGCTGAGGGAGTTGGGGTTGTTTAGCCTGGAGGAGGCTCAAGGGAGACTTTATCACCTACTACAACTACCTGAAAGGAGGTTGGAGTCAGGTGGGGGTTGGTCTCTTCTCCCAGGCAACCAGCAGTAGGACAAGAGGGCACAGACTCAAGCTCTGCCAGGGGAGGTTTAGGTTGGATATTAGGAAGAGATTTTTTATGGAGAGAGTGATCAGGCATTGGAATGTGCTGCCCAGGGAGGTGGTGGATTCACCATCCTTGGAGGTCTTTAAGATGAGACTGGATGTGTCACTAAGTGCCATGGTCTGGTAACCACTGTGGGGTTGGACTTGATGATCTTGGAGGTCTTTTCCGACCTGGATGATTCTATGATTCTTTGACTTGTGAACTTGTCTTGGCTCCTTTACAACCATTTTGAAATATTAGGATCAAATTCTGCTTGCAAAGAAATCTCCTCACTTGAATATATTTTCAGCTTATTTACTATACTGGACTGATTTTGCCTGTTCTTGGGAAATGAATATATGTTGTCATCACTGTAGTTTTAACCTCTCTTACTGTTTTTTAAATCTGAACATGCAGTATACCCTCAAAGTAGTTTGTGACATTTTGAAAAATATCAACTATTTCACAATGGTACTCAAAAATATTTCTTTTCTTCAAACAGGGAAAAAAGAACCACAAAATTAGTTGAAGATGGAAAAGCCTTCACATTAAAAAAAAAAAAACTTTAAAACTTCAATCTAGTTATTTAAGCAAAGGAAAGAAGGTGACTTGATAATCTGTGTTTTCATTGTCAGAAAGTACTGGTACCTGAAAGGCTTTTATGTTAATGGAGGAAAACATAAGATAAATTCATAGATGGAAGCAGAAAGGAGAGATATTAACATGGGAGGGAAGTACATATTTTAATAGTAAAACCAAATAACTTTCATAAAGACCAAGGCATTTCCCTCCAAATATCTCCACATCAGACTTGTGTGCCTTGTTGGTTTGTTTGATTGTTTGACCTTTGGTATCTACTAATTATGCTCAATCACATGTTATTGAGGTCAATACAGATGCCCCCAAATCAAAGCTAACAGCCTGTGACAGATCCACCCAAATGACCACCTTTTCTCTTTTTTGTTTATTCTCTGAACAGATGACAATTTGACTTGAATATTTTTCTTTCAGAAAATTTAGACTACAGAAAAGCATGATAAATATAGTCAAGTACCTAAACCTGGAACAAGCTGTAGAAACAAAGTCTGACATCAGTAGACTCAGACCAATGAAGCTAGACAAGCAGGAAGAATGACTTCGTTACCCAGAACAATGAAGGGGGAAAGTTTTAACTGGCATTGCCAAGATCTGTGAATTAGTAAGTGTCTGGCAGCCTTTGTTTCTTGTGGCAGATGATGGCAGAACCTGATGGATGCTATACCCAAGAGCATTTGGTCTTAGAGCTGTAGTTTCTTCCTTCATAATTGGACCATATTTCTGTGATTTTTTTTCTATCTGTCTTGCAAACATGTTCATTTATAAAAGTGAGGTAGAACAAAGGGAATAAAAGAGCTTGTATGCCCTGTTGCTGGGCAGTCTGAAACAGCCTTGGGCCCTCAAGTCTATGCAGAATCATCAGGAATGTGGCAGAAGGACAAAGCAAAACAACCAGAATCTGAACTGTTGATTACACTGGTGACAACTGCTTTTACATTTTGTTGATATAATGGCTTGCATTTGCCTCTCAGTCAGACACTCACAAAAACAATTACAACTAAGCTTAGAGTAGAGATTGCTTCACCATTAGATGGGAATGGGGCTGGAGTCAGTTATTGCTCAAGTCATGCTTTCTGGGAGGACTTGCCTTCTCCATTCCCCATGTGGAAAATGTGTAAGTATTTGGCATTCAGGTGCAGGGACAGACAAGAAAGGAAATAAAATTCTTGGTATCAGGCTCAGAAAAGTATCAGGCAGTGGGGCAAAAGCTAGATCTTCCTCCAAAGAAAGGATCAAACACTTCTGAGCACAAGTAGAGAAGAAAATGACCTTGTGAAAGAAGAAAACAGACTTTCTGGCTACAGAAATAGCAAAAGAACAGGCAACAACCTGTATAAGTTTCCTTTGAAAAAGCCACTTCCTAATCAAAGTGGAAAAAAATCATAAAGCATGTTTCAAAGGAGACCTTCAGCACCATCTCAGTTGCCAAAAGCTATCAATAGTTTATCTGCGAGGCAGCAAAACAAAGGAACACTTCCCTCTCTAGTGCTAGCTGATGGGGGAAATTAACAGCCTGCTTCTGTTATCAGTCACTCAATTTGTGTAAGTGACAGCAGAGATCTGTGTGGTGGATGGAAAGTTTCTTGAGTGACTGATGGCAGCTTGCTGTCTTTATTCAGCTTGCTTTAAAAATACATGTGCATATATATTCATGTACTTACATGTGTGTGTATATATATATATGTGTGTGTGTGTGTGTGTGTGTGTGTGTGATGAGTAACAAGATCCAGCTAAAGAACATTACCAGCTGACAAATCACGTACTCATAAATAGCATGTTTCAGTACAAAGTTTGCCCGTTCAGAAATACTATTCACCCAGCTCAGAAAGATGTGAATTTGAGTGTCAGAGTTTTCCCATGTGACCTTGAGCAAAATGCCACAAGAGGAATTCAAGTGCCTAAAACAGGCATCTAGTGCCATTTGAGATGCTGTAGTGGATGTGGCACATCTATATAGTGTTGTCACAAATGATGCAGTACTAAAGACAGCCATGGTACTATGGTGTGGCTGATGGAGGCTAGGCAAGAATACCTTAGAGTGTCTAAAATGAAATCAGACACCTGTTTCTATATCCCTCCTCACTTAACTCTGTGCTTCAGCACCACACTGCTCTGAGCTCTACCAACAATTTTCTCACCAAGTCACAGTAATTAGTGTAGTATGTGATACCATTCAGCCATGATAGTGCCGTAAGGCCCTTTAGGCATACTGACCTGTTTGTGCACATGAATTCCTTTACTTCAAATTCTTTGCTCATTTTTTTAGTGGGTTTGTTTTTTCCTTCAAGATGACCTGTCTGACAAATAACTTAACAATATATATGTAGAAAGACAAGATTTTTATCTGCTGATCATGAATTGTTTGTGAACGAATGTCATAGTAGAGATCAGAGGTTTGTTTCAGTGTTTCTTGTTGCCTTATCACATGCAGTCAGGTCTTGTTTAAAAGAAAGAAGAAAGAGGGTGTGTGTGTTGCTATATTTAATATTTCTTTACTTCAAACAGCAAACTGATACCTAAAACCAGACTTTTTTCCTTCATATTCACATTGACAGGGTACCCACAAATTAATGGGCAGGGGATGCAGTTTACATTTAAATTTCTTTTAAAGCAAGATTCAGTTTTCATTTATTTATCATGCCATAGACAAAGCATTATTCTTTTTCCAGTGCTATGTCTACAATGCCCCCACCTAATTGTAGCAATCTCACAGCAGCCCTTCCTCATGAATCACCCTGGAAGAAGATAACATAATGTCTGCTGTTCAGCTTCTGAAGCACAGCTGCAGCCTTCCAAGAAACCCACACCAGCAATGCCAATAGACTGAGAACAATCCAGATAAAAATGGAG
>NW_008666423.1:120913-130699 GCF_000695815.1 Acanthisitta chloris | reverse complement strand
GATCATTTATTTCTTTTGTTGCAACAGCTTGGTGAGAACATCCAGGAAAAAAAATAAAGCAAGCAAAGAATTCTAAGTGGATAATTAAAGTTCATGCTAAAAGAAAGATATCAAGTTGCAAGTCATAAATGAGAGAGATCTTGTGAAAGACATCCATGCAGAAAGCTTCACTGAGGGCAGGAAAGTCATCAGGAAAGCAGAAGTGCTTAGCCTTTACTGAAAGTCTGGGCACTTTTCAAACCCAGACAGTTTATTCTGGCTGTAGATGTGAACCCATGAGCCTCTGCTACATCTCAAGCCAGCTGGAGGTCACACGGATTACTCTTGTACATTGGGAGGCTTTGGTGAAACCAATGAATTTACCAGTTATGGAAGCCATAGTTTGAGGAGGAAGATTCACTAACAAAGAACTTTGAAAGTTAAATGGCCAGAAGCACATAAATCAGGAGGAAGCCCAGACAAAACCTTGTTCTCTGCCCAGAAGTAAATCGCAAAATGCCAGCTGGCATTGCAATGCAGTGTTCTTTGAGAGAAAATACAGCTTTTGTGATTATACAGTGGCACGTGTCAACTATTTCAGAAGGACTGTATGTCAACAGGGGTGACCTAAGGAGCAGTTTGTCCTTTATAATCTGTCAAAAGCAGCTCCCTACTCAAGGAGAATCTGTAAATAAGAAAAGGGGATGGAACTATGCCAGGTGGCAACCAATTGCACAGACAATGTGTTTGATTTATGCCAATTTAAAAGAGCAGTGTTTGGACTCCAAGTTAAAATTATGTGCTATTATGACAAATATTTTTATTTCAAAACAGCACCGTCTTCATCATTTTCATAGCAGTTCTTCATTTTGTATCTCTCTTTTTTCATGGAAGGCTATAATTTGCTACTGCTCTCATCCTCCTGAAATTCAGCCCTGCTGTATTCAGTGGGTGTTTTCCTGCCTCTTTGAACATTGGCTTTAGCATAGATGTTTGCTGGAACTTTTGGCTTGAATCTAGTTTTGTTGACTTATTGTAATTACACAAGCAATTCTTTCCAGATGTAAGGTATTTTCTTAAAGTATAATAAGACTTTTCTCCCAGGAGAAGACTCCTGGGAGAACACTCCCATAGACTGAAAAGAGGTGATCTATTTTTAAGAAATTAAATTATCATTCGTCTCTCCTTACAAGGAAAGAAGACATTTAGTTTTATGGCTAAAAACACCTTGGTACTCAAGGCAAGCAGCCTCTGCCAGTATACCCCTAGGCAAGATATATTAATACCTTTGGCCCTGCTTCAGCAGAGGACTGAAGCAAGTTACACATACAGAGAAATTCAGTTCCTTCTCTGAGCTGATGTTGAGTATCACCCAATGTTTGCTTTTTGCACAGCTCAAGGAGAGCAGACTCTCTCCAAAAATATAACCTTGCCTGTGGTGCTGTGTATTTCTGAAAAGTCTGACCATTGTGTAGAGGCTGCAAAGGAGCTCATGGATGTTATGTTATCCACTTGATTCATGGATGAAATAACAAATAAACCTATAATTTGCAATGAGGGTTGAATGGGGTTTTTTTCACCAACTTTGTTTGATATCTCTTGGGTAATCTGTGAAGTTTCTGGATTCCATTATAATTGTCTTCATTGCAACATACTTGTTATTCTCAGGCCTAGCCTAATGAATTATCCAAGTCCTTCTGAATGTGTTTGCTCTGCTCCTTATTATTCATACTTTGTTCCCATTTATTATCTTCTGCAGTGAAAATCTAGCTTTCAAATCTCTCCTCCAAATCACTGATCTAAGTCCATCATCTTTGTAGCGAATCAAGCATATATCAAAATTAATGGTCAAAATCATTTATTATATGATGTACTTCATTTTCCCGTTTCTTAGCTTTTGGATTTACATGCATAGCAATGGTTTGATTTTCCAAGCCTGACAAACTGCAGATGTGCAGCAAAGCTGAAGCTGACAAGCAGTGAGACAATGCCTTACCTCCTCAGGAATGGCCTGAGATCAAAACCTGCTTCTGAAGGGTAAAAGTCTGTATCAGATTTTTGTAGCAAGGATGTATTTTCATGCAAGTCAGAGTTTAGAGATCAGGTAACCAACTCTGAAATTTGCTTGCCAATCTGAATTGCCTTCCACGTGTTATTTTCTTAGGCATGGAAATGGGTGAATTACTGACAAAAATCATTTGAAAATCGGTCCTTTTCTCTTCCAATGTGAAACTGAATGTTAAGTGCTGTAATAGAAATATATGGATGAAAATTCAGTATCTTGTTCAGGTACACTTCTGGTGTGTGACTTTGAATAAGACACTTAACCTATACTTTGCCTCATTTCTCTGCATGGCCAATAAAACTGGTCTATCTGTAAAACAGGCAAAAAGCTTAAAAGTATCAAGTTCAAATGAAGTAATGTCAGACTTAGGCAGACACTCTGCATCTGCTCTATGTCTAAGAGGCCACAGAGGTCACCAGCTGGCCAGACTGGTTTGCAGGAACATGCTCAGGGTGAGACTTAAGGCCAGCCAGGTAACACACATCAGGAAAGAAATGGGGGAACCCCAGATATTTCTGGCCATGGACATACTTGCATTACAGATGTGTGTTGACTCAGCCAGCTGCCCACATCTGTTCTTGAAACACTCAGGCAAGGCTGGAAGAGAGGACATCAAGAAATCATTCCTGAAAGGGCCCTGAGATTCAACAAGGACACAGAAGAGCAATAACCTGAATTCACAGCTTCTACCAAGGCATGATGAATGTGAAAAGCTGGGTCTCAAGAGCACCCTAAGCTTGAAGCATCAACAGGGACCAGGTTCTTCAGATCTGTTGAGCAGAATCTGGAAGTTTTGAGAGGTTGTGAGACAAACTTTGCCACCAAAGGGCCTTTAGCTTCCTGTCTATCAAAGCCACAATCAGACCAGACACACGAAATACTTCCTGTGACAATAAAAAAACACTCTGGTCCTCATAAAATACCATTCTCATTCCATTTTAAATACAATTCAAGTTTGCTCCTTGCTTCAAGGACTATTCTTCTATTTTAGAGAAGTTACACAAAAAATGTGCAGAGTGAATTGCCAATTAAGACTAAGAGAAGGAAAACAGTCTCGGTGCTATTTCACAACCTTCATTCTGGTAAAATGCAACTGTCACTTTTAGTCACTGCCTTTCCCATAAGTCTGTTAAATATTAACGCTCAGGTACAGGCTACCTGATTTGTGTCTGAAATACAAGGGCTTGCAGCAAGGAGACCTCAGAAAATGGTAGTAAATGAGCTATAAATAGAGGTCATAGAAAAATTCACAAGAAAAACATGCCAAGTATTCTCTAGAATAAAACAGAATGTTCTTTTTTCTTCATCCTTTCATTTGAAGTTAGTTCTGCTTTGCACTGGGGAAGTGGGGTTTGGAACTAGCTGACCTACAAAAGTCCTTTCCAAACAAATTATTCTACGATTTTATGATTTGTAACTTTACTATTAACTTTTTAAATGAAAACAGCCTGTGCAAGTGAACACAGCCACCAAGTTATTTCACCAGCTCAGGCTGTAGCTGCCTAATACTATACTTTGTCAAACATAAGAGTATATGAGTACAGTTGGTGAAAAGTATTCTGTGTTCTGCTTGCACTATATGTGATAGCAGATAACATCACATGAAATCTGTAATGAGATTTGTCTCCATTATTTTTCAGGGTAGTCGTCAGATTTTTTTAGCTATTTCTTTCCTGGTATATCTTTTTGTTACTGCAATTTATTACAATTTTATATCATTATTTTGTTTTGGGAAGGTTTCATCAAAGAACCTCTCTGCGTGTTCTCCTTTTCTCTGTATAAAATGCCTGAATGATAGTTATCTATTTGTGCTCATTTTGCTCTTTACTCCTGCTCTAAATCTTCTCTTCTTTGTTTTACTCTATCCTAGTTGTTTGAAAGATGTTGTGATCAAGTTAATAACATATATTAAACATCAAGGATTCTCTCTCTAGCAAAATTAAGTCACTCTATATGACATCTTCCAAAACAGAAGGCATGGCTAAGTGCCAAAATATCACAGAAAAAGAAGGGAGGGGTTGATATCTCCCTCTTACTTGTGCTTCTAAAAATCTCCCCTCTGCTCTCACAGGCTTGGGAGCATTGCAAGGTCAGGTCTGATTGTATGTGTAGAGTGTGCTGAGCATAAGGTCTGTGTGATTCATATTCATAATTTTCCTTTTCAAATCCTAAGCATACAAGTCCTCAACTAAAATTGGCAGGCTTTCTGCCTCCGACATGCAAAGGAGATATATTTTTTCTTTACAAGTGTTGGCGCTGTCATTTACTAATGTAAGACTGTGTGTGACACTTTGTCAGCCATTCTCTTTTATTTGAGATGCTGGGGGAAAAAATGCTTGATGATAGAAAAGTGGTGACAAACTCTCTGTGACCTGCAGGTTCATTATATTGGTGTTAAAGAGTGTTAAAAGTGAACACGGAATCATTAGCTGCTCTTGAGAAATGTGGCCTTTGCACATTTGGAGCAATCCTAACAAAACACTAAAGTTTCATCCATGCTGGAGCCTCAAAGAACTCCTGTAATCTTGTTGAGTAACAGCATTGCAATTGAACATCATTGCAGTCAGTGGGTAGAGAAGAGGAGGCAATATGTGCTCCTGGAGCCAGCATGAAAGAGAAGAGCAGGTTAGATTTCAGGGCGTGGGGGGTGGGGAAGAAAGAAAAAATAAAGAAAGAAAGAAAACAAACTAGGAAAGAAGCAAATCTTCTAAAACATATAATATTGTTCTTGTTCCAACAGGCAAATGTGTGGGACCAACTTCCTGGATGGGGAAGCTGTGGCTTCATAAGCCTAATACATGCTCAAGTCATAGCTATTGAGGTTGACATTCAATGCAAGAAGAAGTTGGAAGGCAAATGCCACAGCGACAATGATCACAGACCTTAACCTGCATCTGCTCTTTGATTTTCCTACCAGTGTCGCCTTTGCATGATACTGTGGTCTTTTAACAAGTGTGGCCAAAGGGCAACTAACCCCACTTGACTCTAATTGAACTTCAAGGATTGGGAGGGCGAGAGGAGCCTGCCAACTGAGATGCCACCAGCATACCATCTGATTCAAACCCCTATGATCGTTAACCTCCATTCTGTCCACCAAATCATCACAGACAACAAAGTGCTTCAGGCTTCCAGGTCCCCCAGAAGCGCTGTTAACATTGTAAACATCAGTATGCTGAGCCATCAGACTGACAGCTGTTTCCCAGCAGAAAAGGAAACCTAATGTACGTTGACATGTGACAGGCACAGGAGGTGTGGTGCAGCCCTTTGAGGATCACGCATGCCATTTTCTCCCTTTCAGAACTGTTGAAACAACAGACTACCCTTGCCCAGAATGGACAAGTTTAAGCCAAATGCTGTCAGCTCCTCTTATTACTGATAATCCTTGACAGGGCTGAGCTCTGTTTGATCTTTTTTTAGTCTTGCCGTGCAAATGGAAACAGCACTTTTTTTTCTAGTTGTTTTTTCCATGGCACACCGCACACAGCTGGTCTAAATGTGCAAAAGGTACCACTCCCTGCATGTAATACCAGTAACACAGACATGTAGCTAAGACTTTGTAGAAGTTCTGGGTGTTTTTCTTCTTAAGACAACCAGCAAACCCTAGAGCAAAATAAAATTATGTGTGGGCATCCTCAGATCAGACATGAAATATTCATGCTAATGTAGCAATCTGCTGCTCGGTTTTGGAGGTTTATTTATTTATTTACTTATTTGTTCTGATTTCTTTAATACAGTTAATTAGGTCTACCAAAGACAAAAGTTAACTTGTTTGCCTGTAGAAGCCTTATCCCCTATTCTATGAGCATTTTCATCCTGCTCCTATTACTCTTCGTTAGAATTCAAGCTGTTCTCCTGAGATGGTGGAAGCAAGTTAGCCTGACAGGCAGTAAAATGTTTGCAGACACCTAAGCAGTCATGCCCTGGAATAGTTGTCACTAAAAGCAATTTTAGAGGCAAGTGGATGCCTAAAAATAACCCTTTTTAATATATAAAAAGAGAAATTATTTTTTTTCTACAGGAGTTGAAATGATCACAGTTGGAAACTGCATTATGCCTGAACTACAGCTCAAGTCTGAAGTTGAGCCAATGTGAAAGCCTGAGTGCCAAAGTGTTATTAAATACTGGAATGACATGGCAAAAACTTTACTACATTTTTCATGTACTAAATACTGTACTTCTCTTGAACTTGATGATCTTTGAGGTCTCTTCCAACTCGGTTGATTCTATGATTCTTTGATTCTTGAGATCAGATTGCTACATTCTCTTTTCTTTGCTAAAATACCAAAATGAAAACCAATAGAGATGATGAACCAAAAATAATTTCTTTCCATTGATCAAATTTGTTGTTGCTGTCATTATTTACCATCAAAACAAAGTGCCAGGAGAAGACTTGGGACATATGATTAATTTCTGCTGGTAGTTCTTCATCTAGTTCTTAGGCACCTTCAGTTTAGCTTTTAGGACAGTCAATAGTGATTTCACAGATTCCACCTAAGGCACATACATATACATCCATCACCAGAGAAGCCTTTGAAGAATCTACCTGCTTAGTTTTGCTTCCACAGACCTAAACTATCTGATGATTTGGTAAAGCATTAAACATCTTTACATGCAGATTTTACTGTATGGTTCCTCTGCCAAAATACAGTTTATTTGCCACCCCTAGCATGCCTCAACTACAGAGATCACAAGTGCTTTAGAGCAGTGTCTGTCATTCAGTGTGTGCTCAGAGTCCTAGGCAGCAGATCCATGCAGTAGTGGTGTGATCTTTCAACTGATAGCACAACAAAAGTACTAATAGTAGCAGAGCCATGTAACAGCTACAATTTCTGACAGCTACAGAAGAGAGAGAGGATAGATGAGGATGAAGGCCAGTCTTCTTTTATGATTGACTACTACAAGATCAGAAAACTGATGGGTAGGGCACAAGGTTGGGTAATCTCATCCCAGTACATTTTATATAAAATAAATATGCATTCAGCAGCTAAGGTTATAAAAATGCAATAAAAATTAGAATTGTGCATGATTGTCCTGTGGAAATTGACAGCCAGGTGTCTCAGTTTGGTCATGCTTCTCTTGCATGCCACCTTACATGAGCTTTGACACTTCTGTCTGCCTCAGCTGTTAGGACACACAGCAATAAGCATCAGGACTGAGTGATTGGAGCTCCCCTCTTCAGACCCTGGCTGGGGAAGAGCACAAAAAAGCACAAGATGGAGCTTTTTGCTCTCCCACCTAGAGGGACAGCCAGCCCCAAGTCAGACAGTGTGTATTACTATGAGTTGATACAGCAAATCGTTTGGTTTGTGGTTGGTTACATTTTTTAGTTGAATGGAATCTGGGGAGAAGTGTTTTCAGGCTGAAGACGTTGTCTGACAGTCTGTTCATAAAGCAGATCTCCAAGATGGACATGAGTATCACCTGTGGAGGAGCTGACAATGGAAGCACTCTGGGTATGTCTTCAATATAAACTTCTATAAAAAAACAGATCCAGCCAGAAAGAAAGTGTGGGCTCAGCAAAGTCCTTCACATTTTTACCTCCCTTGCAAAGAAATAACAGGAAGGAAGATGCAACTTACAGGTACAGAAAACCTACCTGGAGCTGGCATAAGGACTTTATAGGACTGGAGCCAAAATCCTTGGATATTAACACCCTGCTGATTTAATGTTCAGTCAATTGCTCTAATAAGCAGTGACCTTCAAATGGTTGCTTAGTTCCTCTCCATAGGTGAAGTGTGTCGCTCCCTGCCTCCCTTGCCTCTCTGTAAGGTGCTGCAACACTGTTTAGGCTGGAAAAAAATGTTTGTGATCTGGAGTCTCAGATTTATTCTGACCTTGCATAAACCTGGTTCCTTCAGAATTAGCTGAGTTCCTAAGGCTGCTCATAATTTGCAAGGCCACTCGTGTTTAAAACCCATCTGTGTTCATTTATAGGTGAAATGCTATTGCAAATTCAATGATTGTGTGCACCTTTTCTGTATTCCTAAATCCCATAGTCAGCCTAAGAATACAAGCCTGGAAGGAAGGACTCATGTGATTTAAAACAATCTCCTCAGTAGGGAGAACAGACACAGCTTCTCTTTTGTCACATAACTGCTTACAATTTTTCACAAATGACTAAGTTCAGGTCCTTAAAAGTGCAAAGTGCCTCACTGTGCTACATACAAAATGCCTACATACTTTGGGGCAGCTGGGTTTAAGTCCCTCAAGCTGTTCCTCACCTATAAAATGAGTTAATAACATCTTCCTGCTTCAGCAGAGTGATGTGGGATTGTATCAACTCACTGGTAGCCAGAAGCAGTTCATTACTGCCCTCAGGTGTGAAACCAGCTGCAGGCACAAACCCACTGCCATAAAAGAGTGCAGCTGGAGCAACAGTATGGTGTTAGAGACTGACAGTCTGTGGGGGCTGTTAGATGGGCTGGAAGATTGGCAGTGTGGGAGGGCAGGAGGGGGCAGAAGCAGTTGGGGAAACTTGTGAAGATTCCTTCACTTTCTATGAATATCAGGTTTCTAGGTCAGGATTCAGAGCAGGGTCTACAAAAAGAGAAAAGGAACAAGGAGTAGTAGGGTTTTAAATGGAGGGAGTCCTAATGCAAAGTATGCAATTCTGGAGTTAGATTAAATGCCAAATGATTTTGCTGTCTCACTACTGATATTTTTTTTTGTTTGTCCTCATGCTAAATGCCAGGCTGCATTATGCCTTAGCCACAAACAAGTGGCCTAGATACAGGTGAAACTCTCTCACAGATAGTTTGAGTTGCAAAACTATTTTCCCCGCAGTTTATGCAGGGAAGCTATTTCCCAACCCTTCACAGAAATAACTGCCTGCCTTGATTTTTCCTATAGTCATCTCGGAAAAGGTTGTTTCCTCTTTTAGTTCAAAACAGGTATGAGAAATGGTTAAGGTTCTTTTAAAGAGCCTCTATGAGAATTTGAAGCACTCACAGACAGAATGGAACATCTCTCAGCTTGAAAGCTGCTACAAGCAGCTTTACATTCCCCCTATACACACATTATGCTCCTGGACAGAACGAGTGTTCACTGTGTAGCTTGGAGTTGAAGAAAAGCAAAGGAATAGCGTTAAGTTAGTGGACATAAAACTGTTCATCAACAAGAGGAATTCTTCCTACCCTGGAAGAATAAGGCACCTGGATATCCTGGCTACCAGTAATCCCTGAAGCAGTGATATTCTCTTTTTGCCAACTATTGTTATAACTCCTTTGTCTCAGTTACAGCAGATTGAAATGTTATCTGAAAGTCTCTGCTTTACTCTTCCCCTTCAGAAAGAAGCGAAATGATATAATTGCAACTAGAATGCTGTCACTTGAGGACTCAGTTTACAACTTCAGCATGGTAGGAACTGAAGTTCAGAATGCAACTCTTTCAGGGGAAAAAAAATAATCATTTTTTAACAGTAAAATTACATGTTATTGATTAGGTTCCTCTCTTAAAAAGCATGCTTGGTATTTTGCCAGATAATCAGTGGTGTTCACTGGGAACATTCTAGAAAGTGCTTCTGTTGCAGCACAGAACTTGTTCAAAAACATTATTTCCATGGAAATCTACCAGTCCTAAAAGCACTTCCACGTTGGGAATATTTCTTTGGTGTGGTAGAACTCAGAATGAAAATTTGGGGACTAATCCCAGAATAAATAAGAGACCACAGTCTTTCACCTTCCTACCCCCAAGCTGAAGAAAGCAGAGAGATGTTCAGGATCTCCATGCTCAGGAACTCAAAC
>NW_008666423.1:118332-120886 GCF_000695815.1 Acanthisitta chloris | reverse complement strand
GGAGGGGGTTTACTCACACACTCTCTGGCTTTTATTCAAACACTGACTTCTCTATCTCTTCTATCAAAACATCTGTGAAGCACTTTTTAAGAATGTTTTTCCTCTAGCAAGCACCAAGAGGAACAAAAATTGATATACTTTCATGTGAAGTGTTTTCCCCAGCAAGTCCCTCAAAAAAGATGCCTGCAACTGTGCCATTTCCTATGGCAATCTAGTCTGGAAATAAATTGGTGAACTTCCATCCCCATTAAAATCTTAAAGGAAACAAATCTCCATTCTTCATAGGTTTGGGTAAGAAAAGACCTTTAAGGTCATCAAGTCTAATCATGAGCCCAGCACTGCCAAGTCCACCACTAAGCCATGTCATTAAATACTGCATGTACACATCTTTTAAAGACCTCCAGGGATGGAAATTCGTTCTTGGACAGCCTGCCCCAATGCTTTACAACATTTTCTGTGAAGAACTATTTCTTAATATCCAATTCACACCTCTGCTGGTGCAACTTGAGGCCATTTCCTGTCATTTGTTACCTGGAAGAAGAGATCAGCCCCCACCTGGCTACATCCCCCTTTCAGGTAGTTGTAGAGAGCAATAAGGTCTCCCCTGATCCTCCTATTCTCCAGACTAAATGCCCCCAGCTCCCTCAACTACTCCTCATAAGATTTGTTCCAACTTCTTTCCCAGCTCCGCTGCCTTTCTCTGGACACACTCCAGCACTTCAATGTCTTTCTCGTAGTGTGGAGCCCAGAAGTGAACACAGGATTCCAGATGCAGCTTCACCAGTGCCAAGAAGGGAGGGATGATTACTTCCCTAACACAGAAATTTCTTTTTTTGCCTGTTCTGAAAGGCTACTTTAGTCAGTGCTGGGACAAAACCGAGCCTCCAAAAGCTCAGAGGTACTAAAAAAGATTGTGCTCTTTTTTCCCAGCTGTGAAGGACATAAAAGTGAAAGAGGAGAGACCTGCATCCAGACAGATTCATGCACTGCCACATCACCTGTGGAAGAACTGCTGAATCATTATCTAGGTTTCACCACAAAGAAAGCAGAATATTTACTCACAAAATAAAAATATTTGATCAAAAACTTCTCATTTCACCAAACACCATTAGCAAAACTTTGATAATTGACTAAAATGAAAACTTTTGGAAAGTGTCTCTCATCTGTTGTAACATAGCTTTTAGCAAATGCCACTCCTCTATGCATATCTGTTGAGTTTGCTGGGGAGACCACGTCTCTTCAAACCTTACACTCCAAGCCTCAAACTAACAAGCATATTTTTGTGGTCTTCATTCATGTTGAACCATACTACTCTTCTACCTGTAGTAGAGTGACTCTGCCCTGCTTATTTCACTGTGAAGAGAGCCTGAGAGTGCAGCTCCTATACATTTCACTGTTAACTGTTTCAAAAACCCACTAAAAAATGTTTGTGGACTTGAACAGAGTCCTTCCAGCAGCAAATACCAAAAATCCACAATCATCCTTATTTCATTTTTCCTCAGCCATGCATTCAGTCCTTCCTTTTTGGCCACCAGTCACAGTAGGTCAGTTGCAGAGTACCTGCATTAGCACTTCATTGAAAGCAAATTCTATTTGGGGAAGAGAAAGGTTTTGAATGGATGATGCTTTTTTGATGGCATTGCATGGCCTGTACATGCTGGAAAGATGGAATAAAACCTGGCCCCAGGCTGAGAGTCTGTTCAGCTCTGATAATGTGGCTGCTGACCTTTAGAGCAACAGGGAGTTAAGTTGCTCACAGTCTACACTAGCAGCAGAAGATGGACCTCTGGCTGTTCTCCAGCCCAGGAGTACATGGGGCCATGAACAGCAGCTTGCCTTTTCCAGCTGAGGTGCAAATCTCAGGATGGAAGACAGAAAACAAATCCCTGTTAGAGACCTATTCCACAGCAGCACTTCATGATGTCTCTGCAGTCCATCCGCCGATACCTGTTGCAGATGAGAGAAAGGACAAATGGTTTCTCATATGAAATAAAGTGCTTTTATTGAAGTGTTCTAGTGGTTGCATTGTAGGTAATTAAAATGTAAGGAGCCTCTCAGAAAAAAAAAGGGTTGTAAAGTTCAGGGTCTTGCACTGCATAATATTGAGAAATTAGAAGTCAAAAACAGGATGCAGCAGTCTTCTGCAAGGCCTTATAGCAGAAAAACCTGAACAATTTTTCAACATAAGGTAAATTGGTAAAATACATTTGGAAAGATCAGTTACTATTAATTCATTCAGGGGATAAAAATTAAAAATATGGCTAATTTATTATATCCATGGATAAAATCTGAGCTCCACTGATAATGCAGAGAATTTTGTCATTGACTTGAAGAGGAATGGAATGCCAAGCATTTTAAATATACATACAAGCTCGTTTAAGCAAATAAAGCAATTATTTATCATTCATATTCAGCGAATAAACTTGCCAGTTAGGTCTCTGAAATATTTGTTGCTATTACACTTATGCATAATTTATTGCCAAATTTGTTTACATGTGCTCTGTTTGAAAATGAAGCAGCATGAGAGCAAAGAACATTATAGTTTGCCTGTTAA
>NW_008666423.1:102782-118310 GCF_000695815.1 Acanthisitta chloris | reverse complement strand
ATTACAAGTGATAAGTTAAATACAGGGACTGAAGTGACTTT
Organism: Acanthisitta chloris; assembly: GCF_000695815.1. Lineage (NCBI taxonomy): Eukaryota > Metazoa > Chordata > Aves > Passeriformes > Acanthisittidae > Acanthisitta > Acanthisitta chloris. The sequence continues at coordinate 118,269 of NW_008666423.1, read as the reverse complement.
CCAGAATTACATAATAAATATAATATTCATCAATTCTCCTAGCTAAATATTGATCATTAACTCCCACATTAAAGACCAGCCTGCACTCACTTACTCCATAGGAAGGAGCCTGTGGGTGGAAGGGGTAGTTTCTGAAAAGTTTGTGCATTTTATCTCTGCAACTGCTTTCTTGAACTGATGGATCAAAATACCAGAGGGACAGAAATTCCCCCCAAATGCTTTCTTCTTAAGGACTTCTAGGTTATAAGACATTCCCAGTGAAGTGGACTAATCCATAGTTATATCTTTGCCTTGAAGACCTCAGGTGTCCTTGGGGCCAGCAGAGAGGATTGTTCTTGAACAGGACACTGAAGGAGCCCAGGACACTCCCAGTGCTTTCCATGCCAGCCTAGCTCCATGTGGCTTCATCCCAGCATACAGCAGATCCTCATCTGTGGTGCCATGAGCATGGCTCTGTCAGCATCAGCAAGTGAACAGCTTTGTGGAAGCAGTGATTTCCTTCCTCTCTGTGGCTCCTGAATTTGCAGCATGAAGTGGTTCTGTTAACTTGGCTGGACATCTCAATGAGAGGGCCCAACTGGGAGACTGCACTTTTGGCTTCACAGTTCTCCCCTAAAAAGGAAACATTTACATTAAAAATTCTCTTTCTGTAGCTACTGTAGCCAAATAATATACAAGTGTATTGAGTTGTTCAGCATTGCAGTAGCAAAGAGGAAAATGCTTAGAGCAGCATGTTAGCTTTTTCTATAAACTGAGCATAGAAGAAAATCAGTGCCTCTGTTATCTGGTGATCACTCGAAAACCTATGCACCACAGGAGGCACAGATGGGGGCACGGCCAGACAATTCAGGGAAAACTTTATCTTTCATTGAGGTCAATAAGGGTTTCTTACAGGCAATGGAAATCAACTTGCAAAGAAACAAGTCCCTTGAAACAAAATTTCCCCTTCAGCAACTACAGCCTAGCACACACTGCCTTTTGTATAGATGGGCTTAAAGAGATAAGCACCAGGAAGGGAGCTGGGAGATCCTGGCAGAAGCACTGATGGCCAAAACACACAATTTTACCCATCTGTTGTCCCATCAGTGAAGTGAAGGCCATCCTTCTCTCAGAAGGGTGCTGTGCTGTTTAACTAGATAATGTCAGGACAGTGCTTTGATCATAGAAACACCATATAAATAATTAGTACCTAATTCCTCACATCCTGTGCTGTGGTGGGAGGCAACAGGGTATTCCTTTGATCTCCTGCACAGGCGTCCAGCCCAAGCTGCTGTTCTGACATCCCTGGGTGAGCATTCAGGCCCAATTATTCAACCCCTGAAACACATCCCATTTCTCTGGTGTGTCGATCCTCCTGCCCATCTGTCTGCATGGCCCTATGCCCTCTTGAAACATTCTGTTCATGTTAGGAGCTAACAAGTGCCAAGAGGAGAGAGAGGTGTGTGTACACAGCCAGAAGTGCTTTTCCATCAAGGAGATCCTTTTGTAAGGTGACAAAACCCTTCCATGATGTGTTGGCTGTGGTGGGCAGTCTTTCTGTAACACCTGAGTGGCAGTTCCCAGCAGAAATATGTTCCTATGGTCATGTGCTCTCTAGAAGTAGGAGCAGTAATGACTTTTAGGCAAAGACTCTTTTTAATTATCTCAAAATCTGCACCATTAGGGCCCACTTAGTAATTTAGCTGGCTCCATTTCCATTTGAGCAAAGAGCCAGGACAGCCTTTTCGATTGTGTTATTGCAATACAACCATGAATAGCCACTGCTACCTAAGCAGGAGAGATTCAGATATTAGCTGAACCATCTCGGAGCTCCTTTCACTGAATGGACTTCAAGGATTGTCATACAAAATTAAATGCATCAAGTTTCAGATTTATTGTGCAATGTCATTTCAACACAAGAAAATAATCCACTCCAACACAGCATGGATTTCCATCTTCCTCCATTGGTCAGATGACATCATGGTCTGGAGGCTGCTGCTGCCCTTGAGCTTTACAGGCAATCTGTACCTCAAGTAGCAAATACAGTCCTTGGATTCATGCCCAGAGATAAGGCAGGCGGGAGCCATTGTCGTGGTAATGGCCGAGTTGAAGAAAAACATAGATGGAATAAACCCAGACATGGAGCCAAATAGTTGCTTTCTCTGCAGTTCTTAATCCAGAGCTGACACCAGTGAGCAGGGGTGAAAGCGTGCACCAGTTGGATGTTTCTGGCTTTGCTGTTGTTTGTTTCCATGTTCCTCCTTCCTCTGGCTCCAGACAAGGCCAAAAGGAGGATGCCCAGAGGCTGGGAGGGGAAATGGCCAGACAGGTACAACCCAAACTGGATGAAGGAAGCACTGGGGATCAGCAGAAATTAGTGCAGATGCTTTGTGGCATTTATTTCCCTGATCAAAATACTGGAATGTTCAAACTGGGAAAATATTCATAGTTCCTCTATTGCTAACAAGAATAACCAGCATCACTGAAACATGGCCATCAGCATAAGATGCCACTGCCAGCTCAGATAATTTCCCCATGCTACCTCTGATCTTCAGCAATTGCTTTATGAGTTTGGAGGACTGGGAATGGTGTGGCTCGTGCAAATATAATGATTTTTTTTTTCAGTCTAGTATTTTTGCCAAGAAAAGCTGGACAATCTGAAGCAAAATATTTTAACAAGTAGTAGGAAACAAACAAGATGACTGTGATTTTAGGAACAGCTTCCAGCCCTTCAAGAGATCTGTATGGGCCATGCAGACAGAGTCCTGGGCACCACCAACCTGTGTCAGTGCAGAAAGGAAACACTGCAAAGATCCCAAGCATGGCTGAGTCCTTGTGAACTTGATCTGTTTTCCTGTGTTTGGGCCTAAACAAGAGTGAAATGAGGCCTGATAATCTTTCTGGAACCATAAATCTGTTTTATTCTAATTCTCTATTGAGAAAAGCAATAAAATGTAGCCCAGTGGTTTAAAATAGATAAACCACATCTCACTGGTGCAAAATCATTATAGTGCCTGCCCATAAATTCTTGCGCCAGTCTAAGCTGTTTAATGAACTTGAGTACTTAAATTTAATATCAGCTCAGCTTAATCTCAGGTGATATTAATCACTAATTAATACTTTTTGAGGGTTTAGTTCATGCAGAAAGTATCACAGCTCTAATTACCACTTGTTTGATAATGTGCCTTTATCTCTATTTTAATGGGGCTACCAGTTTATTTAGATGCAAACATCTAAGGATTTTTACATCCCCAAGAGCAATTGCTCTCTTAAATACTTTTGGTGATACAGTTACTTTAGAGCAATAAGCAGTGCAAGAGGAGCTAGCACGAAATTACATTATATCTCCAGAGCTTTGTAGTTATATAAGAACTCTTGGCATATTCTGTTAATCAGGGGAAATATGTTTACTGTGGGTTTTTGAAGTTATTAATTATTGTTATTAGTTTAAAATTCTTTAACTATCATGTCTGTATACTATTTCTATTATTAATTCAATTCAGAGGTGTATGCTATTTTACACATTCCTATCTTATCCAAGGGAAAAGCAAAATATAAGAGGAAGGAGATTCAGTTAGTCAGATGTCACCCCAAGCTCCAACACTCTAAGTATATATATATATATTTATATATGTATGTATATCCCAGCCATACTCAAGAAGCATGAGAACGAATTAACATTTTATGCCACAGATTTGCTATGCTAAATCTAGCAATTTTCCAGTGTAGGCTTATTTTTGAAATACTAATATTTCTAGCCCACATTAATTTATAAGTGTCCCTATAATGTAGAACATGGTGCTAATTAGAAAATTCCAAATATCAAAGGAAAAAACCCTCATTTATATTTTCTGAAACTGGGTGGAAGATAGTGTAATGTACAGTTAAAGTTTATTCTTGCATTTAAAGGACTAGGAGACAGTTTCCTCTCTTACTTTCCATGATTTCTGACAAAGACTTAACTGTTGAATCTTTTAAGCTGTCTGCAAAATGAAGAATATATACATAAATTATTAATGTGCAAGACCTATAGTATTTAGTCATTTACCCCTCCCTTTCTCAGCGTGAGCAGGTCAGGTGCAAAACTACTCTGCTTCAGAAAGGTGTCTGAAAATTAATTTCCTAACATTCATTAGGCACTCATAATGAAAAGTAAGAGTGGAGCACAAAGATTTGCTATTTTCTTTCTTTACATTCATCAGACTGAATTGGATTAATCAGATCAGAAAGGGTAATAAAATATTATAGCTTGTTCTTATCTCTCTGCTTCCTCCCACCGGTTATAAATGAGTACACTGGAATGCTACCTGCTGCTGTGATGCAGCAACATTTGAGGCACTCTGAGCTACCATCTCATTTTGAGGCAGAAAATGTTATGGAAAGATAATATTTTTTCATTGAGCTCCATTATTGGGATGGAAAAGAGAGGGAACAACTTTAAACCAGAGGCATTTCCATTTTTATTCCTTTTTATTTTTTTCTATGAAAGACACAATGGCTGTGGAATTTCAAAATTCTCTTGTAATTGCCAAACCTTTTTTCCCCTCAGCCACATGCCTGACAGGTAAAACCAACATCCCAACTTCCCTTGCCTTTTCTGTGCAGGAAAGGTAGGCAGAAAAGGCAGGCAGCATCATTTACCCTGCTTTGACATGCCTGCTGGGTAGCACTGCGCTGACACTGCTGCAACCTGCTGACTTTCCTCTCTTATCTTGAGGGGTGACATCACCTTGACTAATGTACTGTGAAACTGTGGCACAATCCTGCTACTCACCTCTGCCTTCCGGTGCAGAAGAGGATGACACTGCATCCAGAAATGGCTTGATCTTCAGAGTACCTGAAAAGAGCTGGGTGGCATATGAGACCTGAATTAGATTTTTTTTATTTGGCCCATTGCTGCTCAAAAGGGACCACTCACAGCAGTGAAAACTTTCTCTTTACTTCCATATTTGGTCGTGTGTGGTTGTCTTTTTACAAACCCTGTTTTAACATCTGGCCAAAGTGATTTCCCAGCAATTTTTCCATTTTGTGAAGAGGATTTTCCATAGATTTTTTTTCATTAAAATGTGGTGAAACACTTCAGATGGGTTTTTAATCACAGTTTTCTTGATTTCTGTCAAAGATGAGCACAGAAGAGTAGCATTCTTTTCCAGCTGTTTTCAGCAAGCCCTTTAACTGATGAGAGAACAGAACCATGTGAAGGTACAGACAGCACATTCAAAAATCTGAATGTACCTCCAGCATCCCAGAAACTCAATGGAGACAGACAAGTGTCTTCCACATGGACCCACAGGACCACAGCCTATGGTGCAGTACCCAGAGGCAGCAAACAAGCTGCAACCATACAGAGAAGAAAAAGAGTTGCACAATCAACTCTATCTTAGATCGTGGCATATTTAGAACCAGGGCTTTTTCCTACAAGTGTCATGTAAAAATTTTTGAAGTTCAGATTTCCTCAATGCCTACAGCTTCATTAGCGCTTCCATAACTGCTTCCTCTCTCTTTTTATGGAGGAAAGTTATTTAAGATCCTCATGCTTGCATTGTCCCTCCATGAGTATTTTCTCCTAATGTTAGTGTTCCAATCTCCAGTCAGAAAACTCAAGAGACATCTGGCCACACTTCAGGATTCTCCAGATCTGTGCTAGTGCCTTGATTTCTGCATCTCTTGCTCTTTGTCTTTCCATCCCATCTGTCTCATGAAAGACAAACTCTGACAATCACAGGCCTTCACAGAGAGCTGACTTCATAGAGCCCATGGCTCTTGCACTTGGAGCAGTCTGTAACTTTTTTATTTTTAAATGCTTGGTCCTCCCCTTCCTTGTTCTTTTAACATCTCACAGCAGGCACAAAATTCTGTGAGATGGTCAGCAGGAGGACCGAGTTCATGTAAGTAAAAAGAAAAGAGTAACAACTCAAGTCTTCCTCTGTCTGGGACTGAATTCCTTGAAGACACAGAAAAGCAATATTCACTTTTAGCATGGAGGGCTTTTTCATCTTCACATACCCTTCATGTTTCCCATGGCCCTGTTTTGTTCTAAGAATCATTGAAGTCAGGTCTGTTCTTTAGTCTGTGCCTAAATTGGGATCCAAAAATCTTGAACTAAGCGATCTAAGTAAGAGCTGTAACTTCAGTCAGCCAGGCTGAAGTGAGATGTACTGAGCAGATAGACCTTGTTCTTGGAAAAGATAAATACATTTTCTACCCGCAACAAGCCATGAATTTCATTCATTTCCACAACATCTTCCAAATACATTTGTGAAGTCAGAAGGAAAGAAAACATATTCCCCCTGCATCCACCCCTCCCTCCCAAAAAAAGATAAAACCTAATTTTTATTAATCAAGAAAAGTTTTCCTTACAACTTTGAAATACAGAATCTTAAAAGCTATTAAGAAAGTACTTTATTTCAAAGATCTTTCAATTAAGAATTCATTTGGATATTTGAAATTCTGGCAGTAAAGAATCTTGCTGCTTAAATATCTTGCTCGTCTGGAGCAAATCAGATCAGCTATACAAGACACCAGAGTTAATAGCTTGACCAACACATTCCTAAGGCCAAAAGACTGTTACAGTCATTAAAATTCACAATGCACAGAGAAAGTTGGAGAAATTTTATATTATAAAATATAAAATATTTTGTATTAAGCCTATACATTCAGGATGCCATAAGACCATATTTTTAAACAAAACTCCCCAACCAGATTTGAAGTTTTACCAAAGAATATGAGCTTTTTTAATCTAAAGACTTACAGTAATAAAGAGGTCAAAAGGCAAATTGTACTGTTGTCTCACTCCTGGTTCAAGAAACTCACAAATTTCTAGCAAATTCATCAAGATTCAGTTTTAAGTTGCTACCTCTTGCTACTAAATTATAGCTAGTTGCTCTCAAATTTCCTTCTCCCCCAGAGGTGATAGAGGTTGTGGTCCAGCAGGATCTTCAGCTAGTCAGGGGTCCTCAGTTCCCCAGGGATTGTTGCTACAAGGGTTTAAATTGTTATCTTCCATATCCCTTGAGCAAATAATCATAATGTGACCACTTTGTGTGTTTGGAAATACTATCTCTTCCTTTTCCTGGTGTAGAAAATGCCTGCTACTTAGTTCAAGTCAACCTTCCTTCACAGAGTGAAGTCTTCAGAAAAAAAAATTTCAGTATGAATGTAAAACTAGAAGAAAATTAATATTAATTCTTCCCAGTCTTCTATGTTTTCATGTATGTCCTCATTTCTGTGTGGGGGCTCTTCTGTATTGTTTTTTGAAACAATGTTTTCTAATTCTGAAAAAAACAGACTTGAGGCTAAGTGTTGGATGATTGTCTCCCATGAACTTTTTCATTTGTACTTTGTGCCCTCTAGAAATTGAGCCTTGGAAGTCCCAGACATTGATTATTATTTTTTTTTTGTCTGTGTAATGCGTGTTGCATCCTATTATAGAAACAAAGGACACACATTTGCTTTTATCTGCGCTATGGAGTCAAAACACCACTGTTCATTGTGATGAGCATCGTCAGCAGTGGTCTCCTGCCAATTCTCCTCCTCCAGATTCATATTCATTTGTTAGGTCTAATTAAAGACCCATGGTACAAAGAAGCTTAGGGCTGCTTTACATTCAAGCTTCTCTGCTTTTGACTGATAGTACACCTTTTGTGTGCAACATTTTAGGTTTGTGTAGAAACGTCTTACAGTGACAGATTGCTTTTGTACTTGCTGGCTACTGTCCATTTAATTTTCATTATATGCTTCATTGTATACTTTAGAGAGAGTTTGCAAAAGGTTTGCAACATATGAAATTTACAGTGGGATTTGGATGCTCTAGGGATGGATGAGAAAAGCCTGGTATCTTCCATCAAATTATCCTATGGTAGCTTTAAAGAAGCTGTGGAGCCTGAGCAGATGAAACTAATGTAAAAGATAATGCAACCCATTCTTTCTTTGCAGTTATTTTCTTCTTTTCCTCTCTACTATCCCACAAGAATATTGCAAAGAGGACTATACATTGTGTAAGAACTTGGAAACTAGGCATGACAGTCGCACTTGAAGATTAACCTGGGTTCTTTCCAGGTCCATAATGTTCTGCAGATTCATTTAAAACCCATATTGGGACACCTCTGCCTTGATTACCTTGAAAACCTGATTGTGATCAAGGCAGCCTAAAAACTGGTTGCCTTCTTTCAGTCCTGCATTGCCCACAGGCAGCAGAAATAGCCCTGACCATGGTGCTGAAGCATCAGAGGTTCAAATCCTGTTCCATCAATAGGTTTGGTTCTCTTCAAATTACATCTTTAAAAAATCAGTGCAGCAGAGAAGGGAATCCAAATATATTGCTTAAAATTTTCCTTTTCCATTTAAGCACCTACGAGGCAAGCCTCACCTTGAGCACGTAGAATCTAACTCTGAGAAATCCAGGGAAAAGTAAGGATTTTGAAAGTCTTTCAAAGAAAATTGCCATCTCTTTGTAAAACTCGGGTGCAGTTTTCAAGCACTGCATTCAACTCCATTTTCCCGATACCAGGAAGCCAGTAAGAAATTGCTTCTCTTTCATGAGAGGGATGTGAAGGAAAGGACTTATGAAATGCTTTGGCAGGGCTGAGAGTAGGAAGAAAGTGGGTTTTCAGGAAGAGAGCATGTGTTTGCATTTCAGCTGCTCCAGTTTTCATCCTGGCATCTCAGTTTAACCTGCTGATGAATGTGTGAGTTTGTGTTAAGACAGTAGACTGCAAACTGAACAGCTGAAGCACAGGTGTAAATTCCCTTCTGCTGGATCTGTTGCAATAGTAGCAAACTCCAACATGGGTTAGGGTAATAAACTCCTACACCCTGATCCCAAGGTTCAAAAGAACATTTGTTTCATTTTAAACCTCTTGCAGTATATCCACAAAGCCAAAAAGTAGGTCTATATGCTCAATGTGTTTGCAGTCCTGCAGAAACTGTGTTGCATTATTGTGGCAATCATATTGATAAGGACAGACCTTTGCCTATAATGAAATCAGAGATGAGGTCTGATCACAAAGCCACAGACATTACACCCCATGCTAGGGACAGCCATTTACCATAGGTGCAGAGCAACAAGGTCCCATCTTCCCAGTACAACATTAATACAGTGATGAGAATAGTACTAGTTCATGTGTTATATCATGAGTACACAATGCCATATCTGTGTACCATACATACATGTCTGGAACTTGTGTTGGGCACTTAAATAAAGAGCATTATCCTGGCATTTAAAAGCAGAGCAGACACCCACTACCAGGAAATATATGTTGCCTCTGTACTAAACACTGAAAGTGTAGTTACCTCATACCATACCTGGGGAACACACTTGTTCTTCATCTTTTTTTCACAGCCAATTAGAGCTGAAAGGAAATACTTCTATTTAGGAAAGGATAGGTTCATGCCCCCAGTGGGTTTTGCATCAGACCAAGTCCAGTTTGTATTCTTCAGTTTGGATCAGCCCTGAAATTTCTCATTCTGAGAAGAATATTTCATCCAGGCAGTCTTGCCTGTATGGCCCCAGACATCAGTATAAGGCTTTTAAGGTTTTAAACCTGAAAGATTAAACTATTTTAGTTTTAAACGTTTCAGATCCTACTCTTATTTCAGTTAGGAAGACATAAGGTATTATTTTATGGGGATTCTTCTCTGAAAAAACTGCCACCAGTGCTGCTTGGTCCCTCAGAGGCCACCAGTGTCTGCTCATTAATTTTGTTGATAAGTGTTAAATGCATGGTTGACTTTGAAGCAAGAATCTTAAACTAACCAAGACAATCAGTTCTTGTTCATGATAATGTCAGCTTGACTATAAAACCACTTGATTTATAAAGATTTCTGTTGTGTAGCTGAATTTTAAAAACAGATAGCACACTCAGTGCCTGCTGTCCATACTGTAAATAAAACAGACCATAATCACTACTATAAGAAAACACCTTTCCTGCCCCAGTGTCATATTTTCCACTAATTTATTTTTTGGTACTTTTTGTGATTTATCTTACCAATATTAAGTTACAAGCCAGACAAGTTACTCCAAAAGATTTAGAAAAATCCCATTAATTTTTTTACAGGAGCAAATGTCTTCACAGTGACCCTTTATTTCTGCCAGGCACTCACACTGATGTAAGCCTATCTACAAGGTGACTGTAAAGTAAAGTGCACTGGACTTTATTGTAGCTACTAGTTTGGGCCCTCAAAAACCCAGGTTCAGCTCCTGATTCTGCCATAGGTTTCCCCACAGAGCTGGATTTGAAACTAAACTCGCTGCCTTCCAGGAGAGTGTTCAGCATTGCAATATTGATTCTTTTTCTCTCCTCTTTTGAGCTAAGAGTTATTTAAGTATTTTATATCAAGTGGAACAATTTCTAATGATTTAATATTCACTAAGGGAATGAGACACTATAGTCTAATAGCAGCCTTGCTCTGCTGGGAGGAAGGAAGACTTCAGCTCAAAATTTCTACTTTGTAAACCTTTAATTACTTCGGATAAAGCAGAACTTTTGACTAGGTGAGACTAGGCACACATCCAAGATAATTCTCTCACCTAAGTATTATACTAGGAAGTGCTTGGCCTTCACAGACCCTGGCAAAGTGAGTGTCTTGCTCACTCAGCACTGTGAACAGGAAAAGAAAAATACTTGTTGCCAGCTCATGAATGCAATATTTGCCAAGAAGAAAATTGTTCAGTCAAGAATGGAAGAAGTGTCATTATGGCTGAATCCCAAGTCTTGTTCTTATCTATTTTGCAAATCCCTCTATCTAAAGAATGTAAACAGACATACAGAAAGAAAGGAATTGGGATATGGTACCTTAGCCTTGAATCTTGATATGTGGGAAGTAGACTCTGGAAAACTGAAGGCAGTGGCAGAGATGTCCAGAATGCATCATACCCCTTCAGCTGGCCAGTGATAATCTCAAAGGTTTCCAATGTACTATAATCAAACTAAATATATTCCAACCTGTTTTAATATTAAGTGAAGACAAGCTGCAAAAGCCAAGACTGCTGTCGAATGCAAGAAAATGCAACCAAAGAAATGCAATGTAGTTTAAAGCTGCTTTTACCAATCAAGTGGGAAAAACCTCTGGACTCCTTTAGCTGATGGTGATGCTGATAGCAGCATCTCATCTACAGCAATGGAGGCATATGGTGCAAAAACATTGCTGGAGAGGAGAATCGGTCCCTAAAATTATTCACAGAAGGTGCATATAAAAAGGAATGAGGAGAGGAACCCTACAAATAAAAGTTGTCTACCCTCAAAAGACACATTTCTAAAGCAATTGGCCAATTGCTTTATGTCCCCTTGAGAAGGAAAGAATTTTGTCTGCTCAGATTTCAGGAAATAAATACAATACAAACCATATTTACTTTGACAAGTTGAAAATTACAAGCATCAAGGGTCCTGCCTCTGAGCTGTGTTTTTGCAAAGCTTGACATTTTTTAAGTTTCAAGCAAGCATTGACAGAGAACTGAAGTGGAAGCCATGAAATCTCAGGTGAATGTGAATGGCAAACTGGCTAGATTTCAATCAGCTCTATCAATTCTATCTTCAGTTCCTGGCAAACAAGGAATCTGAGAAGATAAGCATTTCACTAGCAGTATTTTTATTTTCATCAGGATAACTCTTAGCTTCTTCAGTTTCATCAGTATTAAATTGATTTTGTCCTGTCATTTTCACTTTCATCAAGATAAAACAAAGCATTATTTGAGGCTTGAAATATACACACTTAAAATAACAGAATTTTACTTAGAAATGTCATGTTGATGTGTTGTAGTATGAAGCTTTTTGTTGTCTCTAACATCCCCATCCATACTGCATCATGCCTGAGCTGTTACAATAATGCACCATTTTTAGAAAAATAAAATACCAATGGAAAGCAGACAATTTAACATTATAGTCTTCTTCAGATGCTGTAACTTAAAACTTTAGAACAAAAGAATCAAATCCCAAAATATTTTCTACAAGGAATTCTAAATCTTTGTCTCCATGCTCCTGGAAGACAAAACTCAGAGTTGGTATTCTTGTTTAGCTTTATCAACTAGATTCTGGCTCTTCTTCTAAGTAATTGAAATTAAAGATTTTATATTCATGTTGGAAAAAAATTTCCCAGTGCATGATTTATTTCTTTTTGCAGTATTTCCTCTGCCTCAGAACGTAATAAGAGCTTTGCAATGTTGTCCAGACAGAAAGTGTGACCAGAATAGCATGGTAAGTAAGATACTCTATAGGGTTGTAAAGGATCTCAGTTCAAATTCCTTCTCAGCATGATCCTGTCTTGGGGCTTGGACCTTGATTTTTCTCTCTTAAGCAGTGCCAGTTAGTTTGCAGGCTACCTTAAACATCATGCATTTTGTGTGGAACAAAAGCAACATTTATCCAGGAAAATCTCAGATAACTGTACCCACATGATCTTGATTATGGTTCCTTTCAGTTTGGCTGTGCAAGTCTGTTACTGCACTGAATGACAGCCTGGACTGGATCCTGTCTTCACATAGTTAACAGAGAAGATCAGTGTAGAAACTTCACACCTATTTTTTCTTCAGCTTTCCCTTTACAGCAGAACATAGTAACTTACAATCCAGAGCATGAAAAGTGATGTCAAAGGGAATAGGTATCTAAATCATTTTTTCAGCCTAGATTTTTGCATCAGCCTCTATCATCTTCAATTTCTGGCATGTCCATTCTCCCCTCATTGTCCCACGATTTCAGTTGGTAGCAGAGAAGACAGAGTGAAGTCTTTTGCCCTCTTCCTCCTGCCTGATCACTTGCTTTCTGTAAGTGGGCAGGAAAAAATTCACAGGTGTGCTACTTTCCAAAGTCAGGCTTTCTGCATAAACCCTATGAGAGCAGAAAGCCCAAGGGCAGAGTCCACCTCATTCCTGCAGTTTAGCTGCTTTTGCATTCCTTGGGTGATTCTTGTTTTCCTCAATCATTCTTCCTGTCCTTAGAGTAGAAGAGAGGAGTTTAAAGAAGGAAAGATTATTTTAATCTGCTGGCAGTAAACCCCTTCAGTCATGGTAATTATAACAGTTGCACCAACCTGTGGAGCAAGTCAAACAAACATGAAAGAGAAGAACATGCAGCCAAGATGAAAAAAGAACCAGAAGATGCACTTGTCTTCAGTTTGTCACTCATGTGCTTTGATTTGCCATTCTTCTCAGGCATTTTAAGTTTTCTAGGCAGCTGTGCTCATATATTCTGACAGCCCTGCTAATTCTACCAACCCATTGATGTCTGTTTGAGACTTTGGACACCAAAGTAAGCAGACCTGAGCACCCACAACTTCTTTTAAAATACCTAGAGTTGTTAGTTTAAATGTGTAACAGATATGGACATGCAATAGTGTTTATTTACTAATGTGGCCCATATACTTAAGCACATACACATGCATGTGTGCACACAAGTACACACACACAAATATGTATGTTTAACTTCTTCAAAGACAATGAATCTACAAATACAAGGATGGCCAGTTTACCATGAAGAAAAAAAAAGATATAGAAATATAAAATTCAATCTTTTATTTATAAGAGTTTGTACCATCTGTTATTTCCAAAACACAAAACGTACCAGAACAAACCAAAATCTTGTTCTTTGTGTTATGGTAGTGTTAGCCACACAAAATAGACATTTGTATCACAATGCACATCATCTACTCCATGCTTTGGCAAGCTGTATCCATTCAGACTGACAAAGCATAGCAGGCATATAAGCATCTGCTCTGCTCATACCTGAAAAGTTTAAACTTTAATTAAGATTAAATGTTGTACATTTGCAGGAGCGATGATTTGAGACCTCTGATGCTAAAATAATGGGAGTGGGAGACTCCAAAGTTCTTTTCTCTTACACTGTAGTATACCTCTCATCATTTTTGTAAGCTGTTGCCCAGCTTGTATTTTGAGCACAACATTTATTTACTTGTAGAGCTGCAAGGAATAGGTTAGATATTCCCCAGGATAAATGCTTCTAGATGAAAAAGAATTTAAATCTATCTGGCAAGAGGGGACAAAAGATTATTTGTGGTTTTGCTGGTCAGGATGCAGTGATCTCTTCTGCTGCAGAGAAAGAAAAAATAAATATTGCTTGTCCTGTAAATTTTGTTTCACACTTGTACTAAATTCAAACTCTTCTTGCAAAACTGTGCATCAAAGTAATGGAATGAGAGGTTTAATAAATACAGTGGTCTAAAGGAAGTAGTATAGCAATGTTTAATTAATATCTGTAACGCTTCAGAGTCAACACAATTCCTTTTTTTCCCTTTGCTGTGAGAAGATAGGACTTTTTTGCCATAACTGACTCCAGACTCCTGTATCAGTAAAGAGCAGCAGAGAAAAGTATCTGCTGAAAGAAAGCTCAGCATTATGCGAAGAGTGATAAACTTCTCAGAAGGTGTTTACAAATGCATTCAGTGAAACAGAATTTTAATGAATTGTGCCACATAATCTTGCAGTTAATGAGCTGTAAAAGCCTTTGTCAATTATAGTGACTCAAAACTAACTCTTTTGGATTCCAGATCAATAATGGGACTCCTTCTGCACATTTTTATTTTTTAAAGGAAAATTAGTATCTAAGAAAAACAAAAGGCATCTTTGTCATTAAGCATCTCAGAAATATCCCTCATTAGTATAGCAGAGCTGTCTATATTCTTGTTATTTGTAAAATCATCCCTCAGCTGTATTAAATGAAACAAGCCTTCTGAGATCAAATGGCATCAGTATTGTAAAATGCCAGTGGCAAAACCAGAAAAGACTAACGACTTCAATAATAACTAGAGATTTTTTTTCCACAAGTTATATTAAATTCAACTATTGTGCATAACCTCTTAGAAAACAAAAATTATCCTTCTCTGCCTTTCCTATCCACCATAATTGTTCTGATGTTAGATAGTGGACACCTTCAAACTCTCTGAAAGACTGGTTCATCTGTTTGTGTCTTATTTTAAGCAAAAGGTCTGCATACATTGCTTTTTTTTTCAGGTAAGGTCACAATTCCTGCCTAGGAGCATGAACATTATAACACATCAGAACTGCCACAGTTCCCAGGGACAATTTAATATTGTGCCCAAATAGTTCCTGTGACTCTCTATCCAGCTACTAAAATATTCTTTTTAAAAACAAAGGTTTGGCTCAATATTTTAATGTCTACAATATCTAAAGGAGATGAGACCAGCATTTATCAAAGAAAAATATGGAAGACAGTTTTATTGCCTCTGATCTCCAATTTATTATGTGACTTTTTCCCAGTATGATTCTACTTTTTCCTCCTCTAAAGATTTTTTTCTCTTACTCATGCCTCAGTGTGGAGGATCCATTAACAGAGGAACCACATAAAAAGTAATTTCAAGGAAAAGCCTTATAAAATGTGAAAAATTAAAGCTGTGCTCAGATCCCATTAAGAAAAGAAATTGCCTTGAGGCATCCACTAAATATGTGAAATCCATTTCTGCTGAAGGGCTTCAAAGTTTATTCCTCTCTTACAAATGCAATTTCACAGCACAAGTTGAACGTTTAAACAAAACGAAGCAG
>NW_008666423.1:96642-102766 GCF_000695815.1 Acanthisitta chloris | reverse complement strand
TCTTTCCCTTGATTGCTGCCAGGTCACCAAGTGCAAATTTACGTGAGAATCCGAGATTAAATAAATCTCAACCAAGAGGCTTTAAGGGCATTTCTGCTTGGGAAGAGTGTAAACCAGGAAATGCTCTCAGTATGGAGGGTTTACTGTTGTTATTATCAGTATTTATTTTGCTCAGCTTTATGCAGAAAGCCAGAGAAGGCTGTGGGCTTAACATCTCCTTTCCTTAAGTGGTTAGTTTAAGCTCCCTGATGGCCCAGCTCCCTCTGACCTTCTGTTTCTGGTGTTGGAACCTCACATATTTCTAGTACAGAGCCCTAATTCATCTTCAACTTCACAGTCCCACACACAAGGCTAGGGAAGCAGAAAGGAATGGAGTGAGCTGACACCAAGGCAGATATCTTGTCCCTGCTGAAATCCACCACCACCACTTGCTCATTTTCCCCATCCCATGGAGATGTGCATCTGTCTTGCACTTGTGGGGACCCTAGCCCAGCTCAGAGGGGCTGTGAGGAGACAGCAGTCCTTCAGCCTTGCTGCTGGAGAGATGCTCTTCATGCAGAGAACAATCTACTTAGGCTCCTTGATTGAAACACCCTCGGGAGAAGCCCTGCTTTCTCCAATAGCTATGGAACCACATGCTTGTGCCACTGTCTTGTTGTAAATCCTTGCCAACACAAGCTAACGAACAAGGCTCTTTTAAGTAGACTCAAAACACTACAGTAATGACCCTGCATTGACTTCAGAACATTACTCCGTAAACTCAGTTTATCTTGGGACAGGAGAGCAGGTGGGAAATCACAGTTTTCTTCTCTTCCAAACATGAGATCCTGCTGTCTGTTAAGGAAGTGTACTTTGTCACCCCCTTGGCTGCAGATTACTATCCAGCAGCTGAGGCTCTTTCTCCTTGCCCGAGGCAATGTTGCATGCCCACCCACTCCTGCTCCTCTGAGACAAAAGACCCATTCTGGTGGGAACTGGCAGAGCTGTTTTCATCATTTTGCTCCACCCTACAGAATGAAAGCTATCTCCAGTGCTGCAAAAGACTTCAGAGGTGAGAACTAACAAGCTGTCTGAAAGTGCTCCAAAAAATCCTGCGTGGAAATTTGACTGTACAAAATACCCAGATAGGAAGAAGTGGGTTTTCCCCATGTGGTTTTCTTGCTTAGTCAGAATTTCAAAATAATGTCTGGAGATGACAACTAGCATCTCTGAAGGGTATTGGGGAGACTCTTCTAAAGAATGTAACAAGCCAAATGACTGCAAACCTGATGAAAACTCAAAAGTTTTCTAATCCACCTAAGATATGTGAAAGAGTCCCCTACCCTCTGGCAGATTTATCACTATTTGTTGTTTCTCAAATGGAAATATATGGTAGCATTTAAGCCCATTGGCACAAAGCCTGTCCTTCAGGAGCTGTGTAACAGCCACCCTTAGCTTATGGTAATGCAAACAGATAAATTGTTCCAGGGTCTAGATCATGGGTCTTGCCTCTTACCATCCTGCTTCCAATGCAAGCATCCAAAAGAGGCACTTCATTTCACACTTTAAAGAAACTTTGGGGTGGGGAAAAGCTTTTCTAGATGTAATATTATCATTTTACTAAAATGAATTAGTCAGTTCTGGAAATAGGTCAGAGTGAAAACTGCTAATGCAGTACCACCAAATCAAAGCACTGAGCATCAACAAATTATCAGAATTATCAGTTCTCCTTATAACTCCTTTTTAATATGTTACTTGGCTAATATTGTCCCTGTTCACAGTTTCTCAATAGTTAATTATAATGTGGTTCTTTCTATACAATTTTTCAATTTCCTTTTTGCTGGAACTACTGGACCTTGTCTGACAGTCCTCTAGTTTCTGAATTTTGTATGTTTCTTGGGTCTGAATATTTTATAATGTATATGAAAATGAACAAATACCTGTATTCTTACACTGCCTGGTATAACCTTACTTTTCTCTCAAGCTGTTTCTCAGTTCCTTCACTCTTCTATTTAACAGAAAATGCCAGTAATTGTTATGCATATTTTTATTCTAAGAAAAATTTTAAGGTCTCAATAACACCTCTAAAAATGTGGCATAGCTCTGTAAAATTACTGCAGATTTATATCACCCTTACTGACTGCTTGATCCATGTTTTTGTGAGATGAGTAAATATACTCATTGGGCTTTGTGTATAAAATCACTTCTATGCCAATAATGGAGGCACATTTTAATTAAGCCAAAGTAAAATATATCTGAGAAAGACCCACATTTTGACATCAGTTACAGATGAGCAATCTGTACCAAAGGATATTGAATGCTACTAATGCTACAGAGCAAAGGTTCTTCCCCTGTAATTACACTTTAGAAATTATGTTTGTTGAAAAATCTAAACTGAGAGCAGGCACAACACCTGAAATCTTAGTTCAGCTTCAGTAGAAGAGTGGAATACTCTAGTGTTTAAGGTAGTAATCTAGGACTTGAGGTTTCCAGCTTCAAGTCTTTATTTCCTCATGGGTTTCTGCTGTGTGATCTTCAATGAATCATTTAACGCCAGTCTCTTTGAGGTGTTGCAGAATTTAACACCTGCTGTTTTCAGGGGAAGTTAAGATCTGAAAGGCCTAAGACATTGTCTCTCCATGCCTCAGTTGCCCTGCTGTGAATTAGAAGAATTGCAGGGGTAAGAGCCTTATCTGCTCAGGTATTACAGTCATGAAAGCTGATACACATTGCATTGAAATTCTGCTCTCATTTTACTGAAGTGCATATAAGCACAAGGTATTTAATACTTGGTAGAGCTTCTTAGGACTTTGATAATTTCTGAAAAATTCTTTAATGTTTTCTATTCCACCCAGAAGAGCAGGAAAATACCTTATTTTTTTGACCAAATGGATTAATTTCTCTCCTTTGCTGTGAGGATTAAAATGGTTGAGACAGGCTGTTACTTGTAGCCCTTTACATGGAAATATTTCCTGACAGTGTTAAGTGATAATGGTCACTCTTTTTCATGACCTTAAGTATTCTTTTTTGAAAATTTTTTCTCTTCACTCACTTACCATCCTTTTATCTCTTATGCTTTCTATATCTGTAGCATTGTCTCCTTTTTTGCGTCTTTGCCTTCTCTCCTCCCACCACCCAACTCTTAGGGTGTTAGACATGATAACAAGGAATCTGGACTAGAATAGGTGGTACAATTGCTGTAAACAAATGAAGCTAGCTAAGACTTTTGCTGGTACTCAGAAGAATATCCCACATATGGAAGTTTCAGTAACTTTTAACACAGCATAGAATAAAAATGTGCTGGAGTAGTCTATTTTGCATAATCAGATCAGCCTCCTCTCTTTCATAACTGCTCTTGCTGTGTTGTCATCCCCACCTTCACCCCCACTACATGTCCTTCACCTCCTTGTTGATCTCCTCTCTCTTCTCACCACAAATCCTCTCCTTTATGTGAGCATCTCTCTCTCTCGGCCTTTCTCAGGCAACATTATGCACAGTGGACTCCCCCTGTCATCCCTTCCTACTCGAAAATCACACCACTCTGCTCTTGTCAGCCTTCACTGTCAGGTTTAGTTGCCTTGCCAATAAAGCAAGACATCTCCAAAGTGATTCCTTCCTAGCAGCACTCCCTTTAAGGATAATAATTAGGAGCCTGCACTTCAGAGGCAAAATCAGTGAAATTAAAGGAACAAAGCTTTGCCATCCTGCTTTATGAAGGAATGCTGCTGTGCTTCCATCTCATGGAAAACAAACTAGGAATAGCTGTTCTTTTCACAGTAGCCACATTTTAAAGTAATAACAACAATAATAACAATAACAAATTAATAGTAACAATATAGTCAGAGTAATAAAGCAACTATGTATGTACATAGAATCAATGACACAAAATCATTGTTGTAACTATAGACTGGGTGCCTTTCCCTGGCCCACAGCACTGACAGAAGGCAGGAAAAAACCTGAGTTGTGAAGTGACTGCCCCTCAGTTCATTACTTCTTCTCTCCTTCCCTGCCCTCTTGTAGTAAGACATAGTTTTCAGCCCTGATAAGAAAGTCCTTTGGACACTAAACATTTTTTCAGATGCCACCATAACAAGCAGGTCTCAGCAGAGGGTCAGCATTGTAAGTGGCACCTGCTCAGTTATATTTGTAAGAGGTAAGGCACTTGCTACTTTGGAAGTCAACTTGCTCACACAAAAATAGACCCACATGAGTAACATATCATTTATGTTGTATGGAGAGTCATCTTGTGGAGGGAATCTGAGCATTTAAAAGGAAACAAGCTCAGAATAGTAATCCTTCAAAACTGGCGCAGCACAAAATGGAAGAATATTTGATCCCTTTGTGCCAGAAAGCCCATGTACCCAAGGGGACTTATTACAGCTAAGCATCAATTGGTGAAAGTCTGAGAGAAACGTTTGCAATTGCAGAAGCTGTTTGCTGAGAAGATGGCTGATTTGCATAGGCACATTGCTTAAGCACTTTGTAAACGACATTAATTAGTTATTTTACTATTTAAATTACCTTTAATTATTCTTGCATGCAACAACTTTGCATAGGGTTCATCATCCTAT
Source organism: Acanthisitta chloris (assembly GCF_000695815.1). Classification (NCBI taxonomy): domain Eukaryota; kingdom Metazoa; phylum Chordata; class Aves; order Passeriformes; family Acanthisittidae; genus Acanthisitta; species Acanthisitta chloris. The sequence continues at coordinate 98,216 of NW_008666423.1, read as the reverse complement.
TTGTTTGTAGCAGAAAGCATCCATCAGTTGAACAGGAACAAAGCTGAAGAAAGAAAAGGACGTTTCTCTTCCACTTTCATCTTGTCTTTTCTAGCTTAAAAAACCCTTTTTCCTCATTTTCTTTCAGAACTCCTAATGTTACTTGTCTCAATGTTACCAAGTTGATTATGATTCTTACTCTTTATAAGATGGAAATTGTTTCAGCCTGGGTGATCTCTCTGATGTCTTTAAAAATACCCTCTAATTTTCACAGGTTTACTGTTTTACAGATATCTCTGTAGTTGTCAAAATTCAGATGTGTGACACTGCACCCACAAATAGCAAGGCGCTACAGAACATATAAGTCAAACTTGGAAAAGGGAAAGATGGAATGAACATTATTCTCCAGTTTAGAGAAGAAAAAAATAAAAGAGAACATCATCTAATAATTTCACCGCAACACTCACTAAAAAATATGATGCCAGGTCTCTGAAATGCCAAGATGAAATAATTATACCACACCTAACAGAGTGGGGCTGCTTCACTAAGGATTTCTAGACGTTACTGTGCTTCAGTAACAATAGATTTCCAAACACAAAAATCAGTAAGATTCTTATTGTGCTACAGTAGCAAAGACTTAAAAGTATCCAGAAACTAGAGACAAAGAATGACTCTTCAGCTTTGTTGCTGCTCATTAAGGGCAGCGTAAGCTCTCTACAATTAGTTATTGTTTTATCATCGTTATTCTTTATTTAAAGCTCATCTTTGGCACTGTGTCACTTTGAAACTCACAGTCGTGAGCACAACTTCAACAATATCAACAGCATTCCTGTCCTTCTCTTGCTTGTCTAACTGTAGCTTTAAAAGTTCTTTGTCCTCTGGCTCTTCCTTTCTTAGGAGGAGATTATGACCTCCTTACCATCTTTCTTTAAATACTGTGCTCCACTATCTTCTTCCCCTGCACCATATTTCAGGATGTTCATATCTTTTAAAATAAATTAAACTACCATCCTGTGCCATTTCTTAGACATATTAGAACAACCTAGATTTCACTCAGACCATGCTTGTTGTAAGTCTTTATCCAATGTCTCCATCTACATGTGACCTGAATGCCAAACATCTAGAGACTGATCCACTAACACACATAACAGCTAACAAAAAAAATTGTGTGTACGCCCCCAGATCCCAGGAGGTTCTCAGTGTCCCCTTCTCACATGAAGAACTTGTTGTGCCTGTCCTTACGGATCTTTGACCTGTGAGAATTGAGGCTGGATATCCAGAAAGGGTGACAACTTTACTTGACATAGCTGCTTTCTTCTTCCTGCTCCTCTGTCACAGAAAGCTGCTTCTCTCTATGTTTAAAGTCATTCCTCACTTCCCAGATCCCAGGAGGTTCTCAGTGTCCCCTTCTCACATGAAGAACTTGTTGTGCCTGTCCTTACGGATCTTTGACCTGTGAGAATTGAGGCTGGATATCCAGAAAGGGTGACAACTTTACTTGACATAGCTGCTTTCTTCTTCCTGCTCCTCTGTCACAGAAAGCTGCTTCTCTCTATGTTTAAAGTCATTCCTCACTTATCCCTTTCTAGTCTCTC
>NW_008666423.1:90960-96623 GCF_000695815.1 Acanthisitta chloris | reverse complement strand
CTTTCAGGACTATATGCTCCTATAAATTATTATATCTATAATACAAGCACCAGAGCACACGCAAGAACTCTATTGTACTGTGGGGCATATATTGCCACACACTAAAAGATGATTTTAGTCCCAGATGATTTCAGATCTTACCTTTCTATTCCACAATGTTATTGCCTGAAGGCCCTCACTAGCTCCAGTTGTGAGCCTCCACTCCACACATCCCTCCAAACTCTCACTGGGGCTACCTGAAGGAGCAGAGTCTGTTAGGACCCAGGTTTAACTGCCTCAGGCCTATAGTTTGCTGGGTTTTCCTCAATGCTGAATGGAATTAGTACAGTATGAGAAATACCATGGGTTTTAAAACTAATTGAAAGCTCTTAATTGAAATGAGCAAAGACAACATATTCATTCATCCATACTTTACCAGAAAAATTAACTGCACATGGAATTAATTTATGGCACTTTGTTTACATTTAAGTATAAATGAATATGAAAAATGAGTGACATGTTGGAGAAACATGGAGGGAAAAAATCTGTACGGGGAAAATATAACTGCCTGCCAAGAATCTATTAGTGCAGTTTCAGCATCAGATAATAATCTGATTATTTTCAGAACATAGAAAGAGTGACATATTACCCATTTCATACCATGCTGTTAGCTAAACCATGAATATTTGTGTGTCTGTGTGTTCTTTAACATGTTTGTGGTTTGCACAAAGTTTAAAAGTGACCTAATTTGCAAGTGTCTTCTATTAGCTATGGTTGGGTCCAATTCCACCACCTCCACATGGTTGAAAGGTGAAGGTGTTGGGAGCTTCTAACAACACGAAGCATGCTGAAGGACTGACTATAAACTGGTAAGAAAGCAATGGATGTTCCTTCAAATTCCCATTTTACAGCAGCAGAAGGGAGCAACAGAATGATGCTGAAAGCTTCAGGATCAGAGGGGAAGTTGGTGGAAAAGGGAATCCTCCTCTGTCTAGACTCTCTGAATCCCAATCTGTTACCCCATAATTCTTGCAATTTAGTATAAGGTTGAAGAGAACTGCGTTCATGCTGGAAATGCCTCTGAGCACCACCACAAACTGTACAGATTCCCACCCTCACTCTGCCCTGCCCAGTGTTTTGCTCTTGGTAACTACTGGAAATATTTTGCCCATTGCTCAAAGGCAGCAGTTCATGTTTCCTCATTTTGATTAATTCTACTTTTCCTCAGGGTACATTTTCTTAAGATTCTGGTGGGAATCATTACAGTGATGATGGGTGTGGGGGAAGAAAGAAAGGAAGAAACCGTGCACGAACACAGCACAACTGAATTGATTTCAGGGATAAATATCTTGATGCCATAATCTCTTGCTAATTTACTTTATAACATAGCATGTCTTACAATTACAGAAGTCTGAATTTTGTGCATTGATTCTAAAAAATAAGTTGAAATCCTGTTCTTCGTCACCATCCCTGAAAATATTCACACTTTGAGGGCGTTGATGGGATGTGCTTGCCAGAGTCAGCTACCTGCCACTGTTCTTAGCAGATTTTAACAGAGAATTCTGAACGCTGAATGGCAAGCTTGATTTTTCAACTATTGAAAAATAGATGAGCAAATTAAATCTTCTGGAGAAGAACTGGATTAAAATGCAAACAACATTTGAGGAGGTGGTTCGGGCAGCTGATTGGTTTGTTTTGGTCAGGGAAAAGAGTTTAAAACTGAGTGAAGTTTTAGTCTACGGTACTTGAATGTTTTTCTTACTATCTAATTTATGGTGGATTATTCTGACACTTACATATCTGTATTGTGGCACTTTCAGAAGTATGAACTCTAAAGACTGGAGCAGAAGATTATGAACTTGTTATGAAAATGGGAAAATGGATGAAAGTTTGAGTGATGTTCATAAATAGATGCAAATTTGGAAAGCCAAAGGTGTCATAAAGCAAAACAATGTGAAATATGTTCACTAAAATCCTAATCCCAAATACAACAAGGGAAAGGTTTTGTGGCACTTGGTGTGTTTGGCAGTAGTCACAAAAGGTGGAGACATTCATCTGTATGAGAAGAAGACACCCTGCTGCACCCCCAGAGCTGCCTACCCCGACCCCAGTGAAGATTCAGCTGTTTCCCTATCACCCTGCAGCTCTCCCAATCAAGCAGCTGGACTGGCTTTCTGCCAGGGATGTGCTCACTGGTGCTGAACTGATGGATGTCTTATTTCCAGCTTTTCCCCTGGACGGTTGCTGATTTTAAAACAGTTGATGCTCTCTCTACTGCCTCAGTTTCACTGACTGATCAGAAGGTAATAAAGTTCATTTCCTTAATTGCTAATTTCCTGCTTATTTGCCTTGTAGTCTTCAGGCAGTAAGCACTGTTCAGTGTTATTATTTCTGCACTGAATATGTGAAGACAGCCCTTTGCTATGCATCATGTTACTCACTGTTTCACCATCTATAACAGGTGTACAGCCAACCAACATAACTTTTATGTTTCTGCTATAACGAACCAAGAATTGACCCAGAGTATTTACTACAAGATGTTGTTAACAACTAACAAATCAGTTTGGGATAGATGAAAAATTATGTTGTCTTGCAATTAATTTCAAACATATTTGAAAAATTTATTGCTTGAATAGAATTTAATTTCATTTTTAGTTTATTTTGTTGTGTTTAACTTCTGAAAGATAAAGAGTCTAATCTGAATTATGTGTTTAAGCACTTTGCCCAAGCATGTATTTAAATGATTTCCTGAAATGCAGCTTCCAATTTTTCCTCAAGATCCACATGAAACCTTCTTTCTACAAGACTGAGGGTTTTTGGTTTGTTTTTTTTTGTTTTAATTTCCTGTATCTAAAACTCCGCTTTCAACCATATTCCTTTTAACAGGTAATTCAAATACTTTTTTCTCTTTTCTTCTTTCTTGCAAAGTGAGTTTTTTGCAGCCTCTTCCATAAAGAAAATGACATGCTTGACTCTAAGCTACTGAGCAGCTAATTCCATTAAATACTAATAATTAGTCAGAGGTGTTATGGACAGTATGACCAAATAAAAGCTGTGCTCAAAGAGATCCCAGTCCTCCTAATTTCAGGACTTTGATAGAGTCTTTGCTCTCGAAGGCCCAAATAAATAAATAAACGAGGCCAAGGAATTCATTTGAAATATTAATTGAAATGCAAATTAAATCCAGATTGCATGGGCTTTAAAAACTGCTCTCTGAAGTTTCCATGAATATAAAGCATGTGACAAGCTACTGTTTTAAACCATCTGCATAAACATACATTGTTGAAAAACTGCTTGACTTGAAAATAACCTTACCAACACCGTGAACTGCGAATAATGAGAGAAAATCTTCAGCAGCCACAGCTTTCATTACCGACAGTGCTGTTTGTCAGGCTTTGCAGCATGGTGGGAGGGAAGGCAGTGTGACGTGCCCTGGCCCACCACCACTCCTGCCCATCTGTGGCAGTGGCTGGTGCCTGCTCGCCAGGCAGCTCGCCAGCTCCTGCGGGACGCGCCGTGCCAAGGTGAAACAGCTCGGGAGAGCTGGTGGTGTGTAACCACTGCGAGCCAGGGAGGCAGGACAGCCCACCTCCCTGGCACCACCACCCCAACATGTGCAGCCAGGCCAGCCACGCTCAGGCATCACAGACTCCTTCCAACCTGGAGTATTTGAATGCAGAAAATACCTCGTTCTTCCCTTCATCAGTGTGAAGATGCTCTGTATAAGGTACTCTCCTCCAGAGTTAGCCAGTCTTGTTCACAACACATCCTGGCACTAACAAGGACCTTTTTCTGTGAAGTCTCTCTATGATTGAGTGCCGCAGAGGAACTGAGAGAAAAGAAATACAAATGAAGTAAGGTCACCACCTTAAGCAAAGACTAACCCAGGCATCTGGAAATCCTCTCTCCTAACATGGCCTTAATGCAAAATGATGATGTCAGCAGATTACAATCTCTGTTTAATTTGCTTCCAAGTTCTCCCCACTCCCAAAAGCAAGCCTTGTGTCTACTCGGAAAAGGTTAGTTTTACTTCTGTCCAACAGACGTTTTATAGTTTGACTGGGCAACTACTTCTGACCCTCTACCTCCCAATATGACCCTGTTAACCAGCCCTGGGCCCAGGCTGTGGGATGGCCAAGGCTCTGTTGAAATGGATTATGGCCAAGTCAAGTCACTGAGCAACACAATCTTGAGGTGCTTTATGAGGAAGATAAATGACATTCAGGATATATTATAAACAAAGAATCTAAATACCTCCCCACACTCCTGGCAACACCAGACTGTCCAGAAGAAGCTTGTAAAGCATGAACATCATAAAAGAGTTCATATGGAAGAGGAAGATTCTACTTTAAGAGCTCCAGTGAAGCTATAGTAAATAATGCATGGGGCCACATGCTGGATGACAAAGCTAATAAGAAACACTAAACATCTGCCTGTCCTCTGCTCCTCATTCATCCTGCTTGCCAAACAGGCAGGTGCTCAGAAAAATAAGAGAATGTGGATATGGACAAGAAGTCAATCAAAATGCAAAAGCACTGGGAGCTGAGTTCAGGTTACAAGGCTGCCCTGCTATTTCCTAATTTCAAAATGCAGAACTTTATAATGAAAAGATATTTACTGTGAGTTTGAGGTGTGGCAATTAATATAGGAAGTTTATACTACTCCACCAGGGAGAGCTTCTAGGAACACAAGAGTACTACAATTTAGTTTCGGTGCCTGGAAGAGTTGACCTCCCAGCATTTTGTCAGCCATTTAAATCACTGGTGTCCTTGACCATTTCTTCATAGGTGTAAACTGTACCAAGACTAATTAATGCTGTTGAAAGATCTGGCTCAGTGGGAAACACCATCTAGATGTGATGCTCTTGCCTCTAATTTCTGAGCAGACTTGGTTAAAACAAAGACAGGTACCTTGGCACAGAAGTGCCCTTTGTTTTCAGAACTATCAGACTTTAAAGTATTTTTTCACTTAATTGAAAATAAAATTTCCCCAGAGTGCTGGAGAAAATTTCCCCAGAGAAAATAAAATTTCCCCAGAGTGCTGGAGTCTGCTCTTAATGCATGTGCACAGCTCTAATTAATGTTAATTATTTGCATTCACTGAGGGGAGAAGCATATTACTTCAGGTGCCTACTTGGAATATGTTCCTTTAGCCCTCCATGTGACTCCAAGTGGTACACTCAAACAGAAAGATGCAGCTGCCTCAAAAACTAAGTGTCTAGTGCCTGAGGATAATCCAGATTGAGTGTAGGACAGGATGTACTGCACCACAAATAGCACAGCCAAGCTTCCTGCACCACACAAAGTCTGATTCACAGAGCTTGCACACACAGCAGCACAGAGATCACTGCTAGTTCATTTTCCCTCTGCACATATGGGCAGGGGAAACATTTCATCAGATGCTTGCAGGGTGCCTAGCCAAATGGGCTATGAGCCTCAGCACAAACAATAAACAAGCATGGGTCAGGCTGGGACCACACAAGAGGTCAGCGCTAGATCCAGAAACAATGCCCAGACCTCTGGAGATCTAAGCTCAAGTTTTATTTACTCAGCTACACTTCATTTTGTGGCAGGGCTGAAGTCTCCACGGGATGTTTCTTCCAGAGCACCACTGAAATAATAAAGCAGCAGAGTTTTGTCCCAGTTGAGGAATCTGGTCCATACACTTTCATTGTAAATAAACTA
>NW_008666423.1:64153-90940 GCF_000695815.1 Acanthisitta chloris | reverse complement strand
CCCACACATGCAAGTTCATCCAAATTCATCAACCTTGCCAGCATCTTTCTAGATGGTTACCCTTTAACTAGGCCTTTATTGGATAACTGTAACCCAATTTGCTGCAGCTGCGTGACCCTGGTTTGCTTTTGGAGAGGAGCAAGCTGTGGGAGGAAGTGCCAAGTGGGAGCCCACCTGCCAGGCAGCCAGTGCAGTTAGAAAGGACCAGTCTGAATGTGCAAAATCTGGCAGGTGGCAAAGATGTGCTGTTTATTTTTCCTAATGACAAAATTAGCACATTGATAATAATCAAACAGAGCTGTGTGCAACCGGGGCTTATTTAATTAACAAATGTCCTTTTTCAGGTATGAGCAGGACACAGGCACTGTGCTCATTGAAGCAAGCTGTCACTCATGTCCCTGGAAAGCTCATATGCAAACTGCCTTTGGCTTCCTTTGTCTGGGTTTGCTCTGGAGAGGAGGTGGCTCCTACTTGCCTTTTTTAATCACGTATTCTCTTTCTGCAGAATGCTATATTCTTGCTCACATCCAAGAACACAGATCACATCTAATAGAATAGATTGCTTTGAAAAGCACAATGGAAAATGTTTTCTTCCAATATGTGCCCACAAAGTAGTGTTGGGAATGCTGCCTCCTGCTGCTTCTAGCTATAGTATATCTTTGTATCTCACAACTGCCTGATTGGATTTGGCTTTTTCTTATTAAGTTATCTGTAGCTTTAATATTTAATAGATAGAAACATCTTATTCCTTGACTACCTTTATGTAATACAGCAGCTTCACAGGCATGATCATGCTTTTTGTTAGCATCCAGCTCTGGGGACCTGTCTAGTAGCAGAAGTCAATAGAGGTGATACAACCATTCTTCTATGGTTTTGTGTTACACATTGAAGGAGCTGCTGTAGCTGTCCAGAGTTGCATCCATCTGCCTGTGCCATATATGTGAGAGAGAAGTTGGTCAACATACATGGAAAAGATCTTTCTGTTGTGTACTGTCCTTCAGAAAGAAGGCAGGTGAGAAAGAACAGCAGTAGGCACTTTACAAAAGTCAATTCAAACAGTAGCAGATGTTTTCAATTTACCCTTGCTCAAGGGGGGGTCCAAGCACCACACCAAACTTTCTTACAATAGTCCTAAGTTTTTAACTCAAACAGATTCCATTTAAAAAGATTAGGTGGAGAAGGCTCAAGATATAAAAGTCAGATTTATCTTTTACTTTTTAATGATTTTCTATAGAGAGAGATTCTAACCCCAAACTTGCCAAATTTGCCATCAACTTCTCTGACAGTCAAGGGTATTCAAGTGTTACATTTTCACTCATTCCTTTATGGGGATAAGGTATAGATGTAAATTAAAAACTCTTATTTCTTCAAACATTATGACTGGTTTGAAAGAAAGTTTTAGATTTTATTTTCTTCAACTTTTGAATTTTACTCAGTATGTTTTGCTCTTCTTTTTATTGTTTTTATCAGGACTGAAATCTAGGCAAGTCCAGATAGCTATAATAAGCACTGGAGAGCTTGCAGGGTAGTCAGTACCATGTAACCAGTGGCTAACAACACAGTAGCAAGGTGATATTTGAATAGTCCTTCAGGAAGGACAGTTGTGTAACCTAGGCTTGAACTACTCTAGCTAGCTTGTCTAATTTTGGTAGGTAGAAGACAGAAGCAGATTTAAGAGCAGAAATTAAATGGATGCTAGTCATATATCAGTTTAGACAAGGAATGTTCACCTCGGGGGCTCTAGGGGCATTTAATAAGGCTTGTGGGATTGTAGGAAGTCTGGAATGGCAGACATGATTGGGATGAGAGCACCTCATCAGATAAATACAGCCACAAACCTGTGAATCAGTGGTACAGATTCACCAAGCACCTTCATGATGTGACATAGTCAATGAGATGAGATGAGTCAGTAGGAGTGTGACAGGAAGGCAGAGGAGGACGTGAATAGATTAACATTGCAACAAAAATTGCATATTCATCATTGTAACTATTCATTAAAGGGATCAAAGAACTGCAGGTGAAAGGCCAGAAAAGAAGAGATTATAGTTATCCAGGTGCATGTGACAAGATTGCATTGGAAAACTGTGGAGTGGGATTTTGAGAAGTCTGGATAGGAGCTAAAAAAGTAGGATCAAAGCTAAAAACTACTCTCATGTAGAGCCAGAGAAACTTGGAAGCCAGAGTCTGCAATAACACAGAAAAAAAAAAAAAAACCAAAAAAAACCCAAATGCTGAAGTCCAAAACTAGATTAAATTTGGTCTGGAGAAGACAAGAACACAGGGCCGATGTGGGATTGAAGGAGAGCAGGGATCAGGAGCAGGTTGTGTAGCTGAAGACAAAAGAGACAAGAGGTGAGTTAATTCTCAGAATGAGTAGAGGGGAGATGTTAAGGATGGAGTTGGTACTAGAGAACTGAAGAACATATAGGCAAAACCTTCTAAATATGATAATGGAATTAATATGTTGGCATAGTAAGTACTGAAGTAACAAAACCATTCTTTGCTGAGTCTGGAGATAAGGAAATGTTGCTGAGACAGGAGAGAATTGCTTTTTCTTTCATGCATGATTTTTAAAAACATATGCAATGGGTAGTATGTCCATTATCAGCAATCAAGCTTGGGGCAATGGAATAGGGAAGGAGAAGGAAAGAGGAGAGATCCAGAACTGCATATGTAGCCAATTTTGTTGTTCCAATTGTGGAAGAAAGTCTGTAATAAAAATCTGAATTACACATGCACACAATACACGTGTATAACTTTTAATGCAAAGCAGTGAAAATAGTAAATGCTCCTGAGATGGATATCATGGGCTTTGTTTAAGGCATAATCTCTATTCCTTTTGAGTTTATGGAGCAAAAAGAGCTGTTGAAATTGAGTGAAAGCTGCAGCCAGAGTCTTTAATCAATCTCCAAAGCTGTTTATTGCAAGCATAGTATAAAGCAATAGAGATTAATGTCGGTTTCTATAAATCACAGCAAAAAGCATCTTCTCTTTCATTGCCAGAGGTGTAAATATCTTCCTTTTTTCTCAGATTTTCCTGTAACATACTGGCTGCAGAGGTCCTTCAGGGAGAAAGAACACAAGCACTGTGCCATGTGCTTCTAAAACAAGTAAATTTAAAAACAACTTGAATGTTTGTTTACAGAACTGTAAAATGCTGGAAGTTTAAGGCACCTAATTCCTACTGAGCAGCTTTGAAAATCTCAACCCATCTACAGAAGAGAACTGCCAATTAACTGCAGCTACCACTGGGGCAGGAACTGGCCACACAGCGAGCAGCAAATTGTCTTTCCAGTGCAGATCCCACAGGTTCCAGGCAGTGAATCCAATCAACATATCACCATTTCCTTTCCTTGTGAAAGTAATGGTTGGGCATTTCTTATTTCTAACTTCTTTGGGTTTTTTTTTGTTCTCTTTTGGGGGGTGGTTGGGTTTCTGTTTGGGTTTTTTTGAAGGGGAAAAAAAATAAAGTACGTGAGTGACATAAGAAATTATAAAAAATTCCAGAGGCATATTCAAAAAAAATATCTTTATTCATGTGGCTTCAAGCCTATTTTATGTTCAATTATGGCCTTATAGTGTAAGAAATGGATTTAGAGCAGAGAGAACAGAAAGCCATGGGACTTACTCAAGTCGCAAAACTAAGATGCCATAATGCTAAGCAAAATTGAAAGTTATTGCCATATAAGAGTGTCAATATAACAGCTGTGCTTTCCCATCACTCCCATCAGTCCCACTCTCTCATCATTAGCTGTTGGTTGAACACGTCTACCAACACCTCACAAGAAAACTGCAATAGCTGCCCTTTTATTCCTGTCCTGATCCTTATGAGCTGCAATGTATCTCATGCAGCCCCACAAACTACCTATCTAGAGACAGATCCTGTCCTTGTAATTAGGTGGCCAAACCTTCTTGTACCAGCTGTGAAGAGAGATTCTCCCTCCTCCAGGAGGAAAGTCAGTGTTTAAGCTAGGCTGCTCTTCTGAGGAACTCTCTGAAGGAAGCTCTCTACATAAAATGATTGTGCAGGGTGTTGATAGAAATTATCCTCTTGGGCTAGGCACTTAGATTTTCTAGGGCACTTCAGGGTAAATGTTCCAACTGCACAGCAGTGGGCACACAGTTTGATCTTAAGGAAGATCAAAGTAGAAGATAAACTCATTCATCTAAAAGTAGAGCCCAGTGTCAGTCAAAACACTGCACTGTAGCAGACAGAAGTGAGCCTTCAGAAAAATAGTGTCTCACCTGAGGTCTCTGTATATCAGCTGGAACTCCACAAAAGGCCATGGTAGGTTGAAGCAGCACAAAAATGCTGAGACCTTGGCAAAATGTTCAGAAAAAAAGCATCATCACACTGAAATCTGTCTCACAAGATGCTTTCAGAAAAATTTACAAACTTCCCTTTGCTGGACATAAAGTTGTGCATAGGCTGAGAGTAAGAAAAATATATTTTTATGTTCAGGTTCATTTCTTGAGTTCAAAGGCAGAATAGTAAGCAAGATTCAATCAATGCATTCAGAGGAGGTTCCTACAAGTACCACACTGATTATCTGAATCATTTTTTCTGTTAGCATTCCTGTTAAACACTTGAGATGTTTGAATGGAATTTCCCTTGGGATTCAACACCAAGATAAATATTATATGGAAAAAAATCCAGTTTCAGAACAACTTAAAACTATGGCTTAATTTTTTACTGGGTCCCACACCAAACTGCAAAGCAATGATAAAGTACTAGAATATCTAGACTAAACTCAGAGATTTTTGCTTATTGATTTTTGATAAAAACTTTCAAGGAAAGTATATTTTCATTCCAAAAGCCTTTAATAAATGCTAAGATACTAGTTCCATTTTAGTTAATTAAACTTAAGGAACCTGGAAGTGGATAAAAGTTCATTAAATAGGTACGGGCTGATGGTGAATTGGAATACTAATTGAGCTTTTATGTGCAACAAAAGAGATACAAATGGAAATGCACTGTTATTCTAGTGAATGCCTCACATAAAAGGCCCCAGTGGAGCAGAGAATGCATGAAGAAAATTGGATTGTAAAATCTCTGAGATAAAGATCAGTTCTATGAAACACGATGCCCCATTGCTTGCTTTTCTATTTTGAGAAGATTCGTTTAATAATGCCAACAAATGATGCAGTGACTCCTGTAGACGCATTCGAAAGGTTCTCAGTCAGATTCAGAAATGAGGGAGTTAGATTCAGGGCTTACAAACCAGAAGAGTATGTGATGGGACCTTCATTTATTTAAGAGTATGTTTGAGCATCTCTGACTTAAAGAGCATGAAAACCTTAGCTTAGGAAGAGTCACAAATTCTGATTCTATTCCTAAACTTTTGAAGTTTTTTGAGGTTATTTAGTTTGAAAAACCTTTCCCTAGTTCAATTTGTAGCATAACCCTGAAATGCATTTGAACTATTCAAGCTTAGAGGAGAAGAAATGGGGCTGGGCTGAAATGAATATATAAAAAATTGTTTCTGAAGTCTGGAGGACACAACCTAATCATGTTCTTCACCCTAGTTTTCCCCCTCCAGCAACAATAACTGGCCATGTGTTGGAGGAAATGCCTTGCATCTCCAAGACAGCTTCTGAGATACTCCTTGGGACTCCAGCTGACTTTTCTTAGCAATAGCAGTAGTACTAATACACTCTCTTGAAACATCAAAAAGAAAGTATGGATACAACATTTCCCACACCTATTGGAACTCATCTTATCTAGGAGAATTGACAGCCAAAGAAGAAAATTATGGAATGGCAATAGGAAATGCAAGTAATTGACACTGAATTTCAGGGCATTTTTCTCAGCCTGAAGCAAATGCTCATTGTAGGGCAAATAATTACTTTAAAATGCACTTTATTTTAATTATGTGTTGAGCCAGAGCTGTTCATATATTAACCTCCATATAGAATTCTCCAAATATTGTTATGTGGTCACATCAGATGTAATTTCAACTGCTCCCAGAGTTCACAACAAGATATTGAATCTGGACTAATGTCCTCTGTGTCCAGACAGTACAGTCTCTATGCATGTAAATTGCCATTAAAAAGTCCATCGATCTATTTGAGTTTTCCAGCTATTTTGTAAGATACTTTTGACTGTACAGAGCCATTGCCAGACAGCTTAATTCCATCTATGTCCCTGTGCCTTCAATGGTGTCTAGCCAGGAGCAATCATTAGGCACAGGGACTCTGGTGGGATTATAGATTATAGGGAAATGTTTATAAATGTAGGGAGTGCACTGTCCAGGAATGGACTCCCCAGGGAAGGGCAGAGAGTGCTCATTATTGAAGGTTTTAAGAGGCAGCTGGTAGGAGCACCATAAGTATACATCTTGGCTTTGGGAGAGGGAGGAACTACATGACCTTTGATCTGCCTTCCAGCCATATGAGATTATCATTATACAGTCATGGTGGTTTCTGTCAAAATAGCTTCAGGGTACCTCACAATATAGAAAAAAAATTAAATTCAGATGTAAACATGAATCTTGTCAAGTCCAATTTAAAGTACATATAGATTTTACATTCCTCTTATAAAAATATAATAGACCTAAAATTGCTGTGCCTAATTATTTAGGGGGTTGTATTGATTATTCTTGGACTTTCATGTCATATAGGAAGTGCCATAAAAAATTCAACTGCTGTTGAGCCAAGGATTCAAAAATGAAAAACACTTCTTCTGGGGACCATGTTTCAACTGTGTACCAACATGATAGAAATCTAAGGAGACTGCCATGATCCTAGGCAGGGCAAGACACATGAAATCACATCTGCCACATATGAACTGAAATCCTGATTCCAGGGTGTGCACTGAACCATGAGTTTCTGAGTGAAACCAAGACTTTCCCCAGTCTTCAGGCTGTGCTAGCCACAGATGATGGACTCAAGAACTATCCAAACAAAATGAAGACATTTTCAGGTCTCAGAAATGCTGACTGTGCTGACAGTGCTACTGACCTGAGTGAAATTAATTTACCTGTAATAACAACCTACACAAAGAGAAAGGGGAGAAGGAAATTGTATACCAGTACACCCTGACACTGTTTCCACTACTTCGTAGAAACCAACTACTACAGACACAGCCTCAATTGAGCTGTGAAGGTTACTTTATCTCTTCATGTTCTGCTGATGGTTTACCATCTGTTGTCCTGATAACAATTTTAAAGGAAACATTCACACTACTAAAATGCCCCCTGGTAGCACATCTCTCAAGGAAATTGTATACCAGTACACCCTGACACTGTTTCCACTACTTCGTAGAAACCAACTACTACAGACACAGCCTCAATTGAGCTGTGAAGGTTACTTTATCTCTTCATGTTCTGCTGATGGTTTACCATCTGTTGTCCTGATAACAATTTTAAAGGAAACATTCACACTACTAAAATGCCCCCTGGTAGCACATCTCTCCCCATGTGTTTCTATTGCTCTTTTCCCTCCATATCCTCTCCCTCACACCATCTCTAAGTCAACATTCTTCCATTTACTTTGATAATCCTGATGTCTTTTTAATTGTATTTATTTTCACCTCACTGGCATTCATATAACTTCTGGCTGTGATCTTATCAGCTCCCTGGGGAAAGTATTCCTGTTACTGTCTATTGAGGAGTTCTCCCCTCTTTTCTCTGAAGAAACCAGCCACCATTAGAGACAGAACACAGGATTAGGTGGACCACTGCTTTGATCCAGCAGGCAAATCCCTCCTGAAGCAATTGAAGTTGGCTTTGGGCAGTGATTAAATGAGGCACTGCTAGAGAAAATCCAAAGTGTTTCAGGAAGCCTTATTTGATACAGACTGGTTTTCTTTCTGAATCATCAATGCCCAAGCAAATTCGTGTTACTTTGCTGCTTCAAAAGCTATGCAACTGTAAGAGGAACAGAAAGACTCTCATATCCCTGCCATACAGACATGCTACTTCACTGTATTGCTGTGTCCAAGATAAGGCATTCAGCATGTTTGCAGCTTAATGCCCCAAATGTGGCATGGTGCCTCATAGCATGATGCTGTCTTTGCTGCTATCACCCTTTCTCCCCAGGTTATTTGCTGGGTTTTGTGGCTGCTTTTTAATGGAAAGTTTTCAGCATCACCTCAGATCATTTGAGGGCTGAAAAAGACACACCTATGACTCTGGAGCAGAAAGTCTTTCTCCATTTCCAAGCCTGTCACATAGCACTGATTGCAGAGCCATTATTTCTTTGCATTTGCAGAGAGGTTTATGCAGGTCCATCCTGTCCCTTGCCTGCAGTTACTGCTCCTCCAGTCACTCAGGCTTAGCTCAGCCTTCTGCATGACTCTCTGTTCAGCTAGTTCAAAGGACTTTGAGTGAGATCCTCAAAGTGTGGCCTTTTTTTTTTTTTTTTGTGGCTATGCCATGCAAAAACAGCAGTGCCCAAGAAAACGACAGAATAAATGATTAAAAGCTACAGCTACCAGTCCAAGAGTTTAAAATTATAAAGTCAGTCTTGTACTGGCTTCAGTGGAGGCAGGATCAAGCTCTGAAAGTGCTTAACTGGATATACACTCAAAGCAAATAAAACAATCTTTTATTTTTCTTGAGGTTGAAATAAAGCAAAAAGAAGGAAAAAAAAAGCCAAGCTTTCAGCAGTCATTTTGTTATAGAAACTGATTGTAGAGGATGAGGGGGTTGATATGAGTAATTAACTCCCATTTCCCACATATCAGCGAAACAATGGATTGTTTCTCTTCATTCACACATCTTTTGCCCTGAGTTCCTAGGGAAGCTTTGCAAACATCCTTCTGCAGTTCCATCCTGAGACAGGCTCTGCACAGGGAGCTGCCCACATGACAACTTTCAGCAGGTATGGGGGTTCCCTGAACTGCTGCAGACAGCAATGCAGCAGAATTTAGTTTTAAAAGGCCAGAGAGGTTTGCAGTTAATTATTAGTTTTCAGGATTTTCAGAGAAACGCGGCTGCCCAAGTGATCTACACCAATCTCCCCCCTCACCCTTTTGCCCTTCTTTTGACTGCGTGGTGACACTGTCTCTGCTGAGGATTTTGGAAAGAAGTCAAGTGAATAATGAATGCAGCAGGCTGTTCCTTTAGAGGACTCTGCATCTGATCTGGGAGTTATAGTTATTAACTCCTCTGGCAGCCCATCATTTAATTTACCTGCTACTGACCCCTTTTGTGCATCCAGAGCATAATCCAGTCCACAAGAGCCCTGCTATAGCTGGTGTGCAGGAGATCATTGTCCTATTCCAAATTTATCTAATGTAATCACTTCAGTGCCTTCCTATAAGAGCTCTATCCCATCAAGAAGCTTTGGAATAATGTAGAGACATTAGAGATTAGAATTTATTGGTCCTGAAGTTCATAAATTTAATGAAAATCATGATTCTCCAAAGGAAGTTAATCTTCATTTGTTCTGTCATTGGAGGTGTCAAGAATTAGTTTATGATTCATTAACCCATTGCCTACTGCTACTTTTTCCATATTCAGCTTTTCAGGAAAAGGAAAGATACCTTGTATGCACTTGCACACAGTGCTTTCTCTTAGCTGCTTTTGCACTGGAAACATCAACTGATAGTCTCTGGTTGTAAAGGGAGATTGGAACGTGGTTTCTCTTACTGACTTCAGTGGGATGTGCCCCATTGGAACATCAGTGCAGCTCACATAGAGACACTTCTATTAAAAAATTGCATTAAAGGAAAACACATGTCTGAAGATCATTTGTTCAGTGTTACTCTTTTTGCATACATATATACAAGCAACCCCAAGACACCAAGAAATAATTTCTCCATCTCCACAATATTATTTTATTTTCACAGCTGAGTGGCCTAAAGGCTTCTTCTCCTGTATCTGGGGAGATCTGAATTATAATCTCAGACCCACTGAGTCAGACCATTGACTGGACTTGGACCTATGATATCATCACTCCCTGCAGTGGTTTCCCTGTTGATATATCAGATTTCTTTTTCAAACACTTAAAAACTTCATCATAGAATCATGTTGTTTGGAAAAGACCTTTAAGACCACCAAATCCAGCTATTAACCCATCATTGACAAGCTCACCACTAAACCATGTCCCTAAGTGCTGCATATACACTTTATTTAGGTACCTCCAGGGATGGTGACTCTCCCACTTCCTTGGATAGCCTGTTCCAATGCTTAACAACTGCTTCTGTGAAGAAATTTTTACTAATACACGATCTAAACCTGCCCTGAGCAACTTGGGACTATTTCCCCTAATCTTATCACTTGTTACCTGAAAGAGACTGAGCCCCACTTGGCTACAGCCTCCTTTGAGGTAGTTGTAGAGAGCACTAAGGTCCCCCTGAGCCTCCTTTGCTCTCTCCTTCTTAGTTTATTGCCAAAAGTTCATCACCTCTAGCTTCTGTACTCACCCCTAACCCTGTTATAAGCCCTTCCAGCTAAGAGAGGGTTTGCAGCTAAGCAGCGTTGGGACCAGTTACTGCACAGTTAAGCTATAGAGAACTTATAGGGAAATGAAGACACCCATGCTCAAGTCTTCTGTACCCCCAATAACATGTTCCCAAAATAACTCTGTGTATTTCTGTAGCACCTAAAACTTAATTAGAAGCTTAATTAGAAAGATTTCACAAATTTTTCTGGTTTTTAACTTTACCACTTGATAAAACCATGTGATAAAATCCATAGTTTTTTGGACACATTGAGAAGAATCCATAATCAAGGAGAGGAAGGAAAAAAAATCCTATACAGTAAGTGTGGAGAAGAACTGCAAAACCTCTGACATTTCTTCCAGAAGTGCTATATTTGACACTTTGGGATTCTTTTAAAAGAGAAGGAGAATCCACATAGGCAAAATGACTATGTGGTGGTTTTTCAGATCTGCTCTGGAGCTCACAGAAGTCAATGAAATTCTACTCATTGATTTCAAGAAACTTTAATGCCCACCTTTGATCTTCACTTACTCCTTCTCAACTCGCAAGGCTTTTTCCCAGCACTGATGTAAATAGTGCAACACAAAGCTTGTCTTTGACCTTCTTTTGTCCTGCACTTATTTTGCTATGCAAGAATACTCTATCCAGATGTCAGGAAAAGCAATCACATTTAGACCCCACTATCAGGACAATGTACAGTTTTGAGGAGGAAACAGAATATCTGGGGGGATGTCATATCCAGAGTCATCTAGGTTCTAATAATTCACTCCCCAGACCCACTGCCAGCTGTGACAGTGCTGGTGCCAGCCCCTGCTCGCAAGGAACTCACAGTGTGTTGCACTTCTCAGGCTTGGGCATGACTTCAGGCAGCAGCAAGGGGTTGTTCAGCATCTTGACAATGTAAAACTGTTGTCTGCAGCATGAACAGAGCTGGAATAGCATGAAAGAAGGGCAGACTGTCTCCTCCCTAGGCAAGCATGTCAAGGGAAGCAACAACCATGCAACAAGAGATGTGACAAATGGCCTCTTTCATTATCTCACTACTATTCTCAATTAAGCATCCTCTCACAGGATTGATATTTCAGATTAAAACCACAAGCAGAAAATAAGAAAACATAAAGATGAAAATGGCTGAGTGTCTCGGGGAAAAATAAAAGTATCTTGAGCTATCTGCCAATAGAGAAATCTCTTTCTGTGTAGATTTTGACAGAATTAGCAAAGATAAATGCTTCTGGGAGGGCCACTCACTGTACTGGGTCACTTCAGAATAACAAGTGTACTTTTAGAATTTAGCTTTTGCTTCAGAGATTGACCCCAAGAATTCTTCTGTAAAGGAAGTGTATATGGTTGACTACACTTTTTCTCACTTTCTTATTTCTCTCTATATATACATACCTATATGGCCAACAACCCTTAGCAATTTTCTCTAAAATTCGGCCTATTAGAAAAGTTAAAATCCAGGCACAAAGCCCCAGGCTCTTTACACTCTTCATAATTTCAGCTTCAGTATCCTTTTTCTAAATTGCTATATTCTAGAAGCAAGGAGTGAAAACAGTCAACAATTTCAGCCACTTCAAATGCAGATTAGCCACATGCTTCTGTCTGTACCTTTTTTAGAAAATCTAATTTCTGCTCAAGAAGTGGTTAAAATGAACTGTACAGTCCATGTTGACACTGTGCCCTCAGTATTTCAATACCAACAACACTAACAAAAATGACCACGCACTTATGTTTCAGGTCCATGAAGGAACAGGCAGAAATGGCTAATAAATCCAGTGAGCACAACAGCAGGAGACAGTGGATTAGGTGGCCAAGGGACTTCTTGATCTATTTGGGCCAGGGAGGGTCCAGAGAGCATTCCAAAGACTTGGGCACTTTCTCAACCCAATTCATTCAGCCCTGGTTGATGCCACCACCAGCATATGGGAAAGGATATTTCATGTGAGGATGGTATAGTCATGAACAATATCCAACAAAAGACTGATCACTAGGACCATAATATTGAGAACATGATGCAGGACACCAAGGGGCAGGGTCAGAGATGTCCTGGTTAATGCTGCACCATGCTGTATAACTAGATATGTGTTAATAAATAAAGACAGAGCAAGTATGCTTAAGAGGTCATAGCATTTCAAGTTCTAGACTTTTTTTCAGAGAAGTAGAATTTGTTTGGCATCATGAGGGGCTCCCTGTGGCAGCTTGACACATCAATTTTTAGTATACTTTGAGACTGATTGTTTTTACTGTAACATGTCTTTACCGGGCTCTGTCAGCACAAAGCCACTTAATGTTGAGGATTCACTGGCTAGGGAGTAGAAAATTGTATTGCTGCAAAGAGAGGTTAGTCTTTGACCAATAGTCTGGAGGAAAGCTTGCAGAGCTGTGTTTCTTTATGTGTTTCTTTAACAGTGAGTGAGACTGAGAGCATCAAAAACATCCAGCATCTGACCAACAGCTGCACTAAATTCTGTGACCATGGCTTTGTGCAAAAAATGTAGATCCAAGGAGCAAAAAGAGAAGGGCTTTTTGACTGCAGACCCTGAACAAGGCTCAAGTGGTGAATTCAGCATGACCCCAAAACCATAGTTCATTATACCTGTCTGAGAGTAGTTACCTGAGATTGGGAATGTGCCTGGCAGCCTATGTCCAGTCTTTAAAGCTTTTCTTATAATCAAACACCATAATCTCAGTATTTGTGTAACACAATTATTCTTCCCTGAGGATATTTCCAGACTCCAGAGAACCCCTGGAGAAAATCTCTACTGAAGTTAGTCCAAGTCTTGCTAAAGGTCCGGATCCTGGAAGGCTGCATTAATAGTACTGGAAAATTGTGCCATCAGTACCTCAGGTCACATCTCTACAATGTCCTCCAAAAGCTGTCACAGATCCTGCACTGAATCTTGAGGTTGTCACCTGCCAAAAGTCATGAGGGCTAAGCAGCAACACAGGATGAGTCAAAAGGGAAAAATGAAAATGTAACAGAGTTGATCTTAAAGTGGAGGTGTGCAATGGAGCAGAGATAACTTATGTCAGGAGAAAAGCCAAGTCTTAAAAATTGCTCAGCATGCCTAGGCCCACTATTTTCCACACCAGCAACGACTGAGAGACTCTGCAGCTTTGTGGGTTCATCTTTTCCAGTAGACATACAGCCAAATGATGCTCATCTGTGAGAAAAGATTTAGGGATAATGTAATCATCCTGCCCTTGACCCAAAGGTCACTGTAATTCCTCAACCACAGATAACTGGTATTTTCCATGGGTGGAAAGGCACACATTACACACACACACACACACACTCATATATAAGCCCTTTTCTTACTGTAACAATAAACTATAGTGATCTGATCAGGCATCACTGCCTCAGCATAGGCAGCCTGACTTCATAAAAGTACATTAAATCACTGCTACTAGGATTATGAATAACAGTTTATGAGAGTCCTCAAGAAAGTCCTATGACCATTTAAAATGAGTCAGGAACTGTGCGTATGCTGTTCTCCTTCCTGCAAGAAAAACTTTTAATTTATAAAAGCACTTCATTGTTCAATATCCATTGTGCTTTCTTCATTAACTCCAAAGTTTGCCTCATTTCATTTTTCCACCAAAGGGGAAAAATATATTGAGCTGTCAGTGATGTTATCTATGAAGAGAGGCTGTGGATTTCATATATTGAATCTAAGCTTTACAAATAGTCAAGTAATGGGAAAGGCTTTTGTAATAAAACACAGGTAAAAATAAGCTTGCAAAAATAAAAGGGAAAAGAAAAAATCTAAATTGTTTATATCATCAGTTATACTCCCCTGAGTTGTTGATCTGTCTCTTTCTTTTGAAATTTTCTCTTGTATTTTCCAGAGTTGGTAAATCTGTATTTGAAAACAACTGCAGAAAAATAGTATCTCAGTCGCTTCAGAGGTATTGTTGCCTAGTTCTTGCCCAAATGAGAGGAAGCTCAAGTGTGCACACACATGCATGCACATACTAAGATTTGGTCATGGGAAAAATGCAGTAGGAACTAGGCAACAGCACAGATTGGTTAAGATCGTAGAGAGTGAAAGGTTTCCATGAAAGTTTGGGCTTGGTCATTTCATTTTATCCCTGATAAATAACTAATCATTTGACTGGGGCCAATCTGCAATGTAAAAGAAAGGAGGTATGGTTGCAGAGAGGATAAGAGTGAGAAAAGATTGGAATCGTTTCCATGAATATGGCAACTGAACAAGTTTGAGTTAGAAAAGTCTGAGACTCATAAGAGGGGGAGGGCTACCCTGAGAGATTGGAAGAATCTCAAAAGACTTGAAAATGTATCATTATGGAGGAACTGTCAGAAACAATCGACAAGATAAAGAGAATTAAGATGACCAGAAGGCCTGAAATGTGGTCAAAAAGACATTTGAGGCTTTGGGAATAGCCATTTCAGCACAATAAAAAAGGAAAGATTGAATTTACAAAAAACAACCCACTTACATAGAAATAACTGAGGCAGAGATCAGGCAGCAACAGAAGCTAGAGGCAGCATGGGGGTGGGATTGACGAGGGACTTTGCAGAAAATGGCCATAGAGTAAAATATTTCCCACAGTGAGATGACAAAGAGCCATAAAAAGACTGAGGAACACACAAGTGGAGGTGCTGAACACAGTGGGAATGGGAGGAATAATAGACTAGTTCAATGACCAATCCACAGGTGACTTTGGAGCCTGAGGCACTTCTGATAACTTCAGGTTGTATAATAAATTACCTTGATATATTAAATTTTAACACAAGACACTCAGGAACATAGTCTCACTTAAGTCAATGCAACATGTGCTCCTGTGTCAGGCAGGTGCTTTCCAAATTCCCTCCCAACTGCCTTCATCTGTTGGAATAATGCTGAGTCACACCACAAAAAGAGCACAAACTGAGATAGTTATATTACAGGTCTGTCTGCCAAACTGTATAGAGAATCGATACAAAAAATAGATGAAATTGCATTTACTTATATGCCCCACATATTTGTTCCATCCCCTCCAGCAGTTTTGTCTTCTCCCTAATTCTCTCTTTCCTTTCCCTTAAATCGAATTTTCTTTGCAGCAGTTCGGCTCTAGATGCTACAGATTTTTGTTTGTTTGCTTGTTTGTTTAGTGAATAATCATCCAAAACCTCTAGAGCATATCCCGTTCTAATCTAATGTGAAATGTTAAGAGCTGCTTACCAGCGAATTAGCTCTTGCCAAATTATATGCACACCAGATCCTACAAGTCAAATAAAATTAAACTGAAGTTTGGTTTCCACTTTGGTAGATATAACTTAGAAACTGGCCCTGGGGCACACAGTCAACTAACTGGCTGTCTGGCTTAATAGCACAAAGCACATACTGTAATTATGCCCATCATTTCCTCTTAACCACTCGTTGGTAGAAAATGCACACTTCAGAGATGTTTACCTGCTTTTTCAGGGATAAAATACCCCATGAAATTCTATTGGCCCTGACAGAATTGCAAGTCATAGCTTATAGCACACTGATTTTCAGGAATATACTTGAAGTGTTTGGCAGCTAATCATCACAGTTGATCGAGTTTCAACACGAATGACAATACCTCAGAGCTCTCCTGCCTCCCTAAGCTTGGTTTTTCAACCACTTCTAAACTTCATTTGCAGTATCCTGTTTATTTGCACATTGGCATGTTAGAACAAGACCTTGTAAAGAATTTGGGGGTTCAGACATTGCCTAATAAAGAAGATTTATTTGCTGTTTTGATCATAAATGACATTTTATTCCTATTTTTTAGCAACATCAAAGTCTCTGATTTCTCTGTCTCACAAACACAGCCTTTGTGTGTGAGAACACATCAGGAGAAAGAACTGTTACAGCACTGAAGGGTAAAACCCCATCTCTGCTGAAGCCAAGGGCCATTTCCCATTGACCCCATGCAGCATGTACAAACCAAACACAGGGAGAAATGTCATGGGACAGGTAAGAAAAGGGAGTTTCCCCACACTGGGAAGCAGCCTGCTTGTTTATCACCATCCACTGCAGACCAGAAACCTTCCACAGTGGGAAAAGAAGTGAACTCAGAGCAGATAAAATGTGAGAAAGGTGAAGAGCTGGACACTGCAGCATTTTGTTATTAGTGGTGCCAAGCAGCCAAAAAACTCATCTTTCCTGATATACAAGTGCAAGCAATTATTACTCTGATCTGAATCTCACTGAGCTTGGTAGAACCTTTTGGTTCTCATGGGCTTTGAATCAAGTCCATAGTACCTGTTACCACCAGCATGTGCAGTAGTAACACATACATTTCTTTAATTTCTGCAGGTTTTGTAGAACAAGTGAGTGCCACTAATCAGCCAAGGTGAATTCGCAAGGACAGAGCATATGATGTGCCTTTTAAAAGAACAAGTGTGTTTTCTAGCAGGAATTCTTAAATTATTTCTAACAGCTTGGGTTCCTTTAAACTAGGTTGTCAAAATATCCTTAAAATGCACCTGTGAGGCTGAAGCTACTTATAAATCATAATGAATATTTTCAGCTGGAAAAAAATTTTAAAGAGAGAAGGTTTGTAAATAGTAAGGTTGTTTTTGTTCCCAGGGATTTTTAGATAAAGCATTTTGATTTGTAAAATTACAGAGGAGATGTTCAGAACAGAAGCAGATCTAGTTGAGGTACACCTGAAGGGATTGTTTTTGAAAAGAATTGATTTATGAGAGAAAAAAAAATCAGTTCAGATTAACTACATTTTAATGTGGATTTTTTTTTCTGGGTTTTTGTTTTGTTTTCTTTTGTTTTGTTTTTACTTTGTCCATGGGTCAATGAGTTTGACTGCATGGATCCTAGGAGAAATGCCATTTTTATATACAATATGTCACCAGAATATGTGCCTAATAAAACAGTGTGGCTTCAGGATATACTTTTAAGACTGCTAGCCTTGTCAGTGATTAATTCAGCCCCTCTGAAGTGGAATGCAAAGGAGAATATCAAGGAAGATAGACAGTAATCAATCAATATTGTAAATCACCACTAAAATCCACAGACAGCATAAATGTAGAGTAACAGAAACACTTTTATATGGAATTCATGGCAAAGCAGTACTGCTTCAGCACCCTGGGGTTCAATTATATCTATGGTGGCTCTATATAGGATTAGTCTCTCATCTCTGGGAGGGTGGAGAGAAGGGGAGAGGAGAAGGAAAATGTCATCCAGAATTGCAAAACCTCAGATGAAAAATGTAGGTGTGAGTGTTCTTTCTGAAACTTGAAAGTGAGTTTAATTCAAATGAAACAACCCAATAAATAATACCTCGCAGCTGACTTTGAAATGTTCACACCAGTGCTACTGATTTCTACAGCAGCAAACCTTCATTCCCATCATAAATGACATGCTATAATTTTATATTTTACAGGGTTATATGTATATGTTGATTTATTTTTTTTAATTTCTCTTTCATTAATAGCCTTTTTCTTCATTAGGAAGATAAGGTGATCTGAAAAATGCCCACTGGCATTTTCAGTGACCCTGGATTTTTGGCATGACAATGCCAATAATAAAAACCAATTTCCTCCTCTGATTTCCTCATCTGTACAAAGCAAAGATTCCTTCTACCTGTGCCTGAAAGCTATTGGGAGTACAAAGGCCATCAAATAACGGGTCTAAAACACATGCATATTTTTTCATCTTCTCTTTAAGAGCTCACTTTTTAATCCATTAACCATCACAAACAGCAAACCAAGTCACGGGTGGTTTGGGTTCCCCTGTCTCAATATGTCACTGCTATAATTGATTGCCAGTTAACTTGTGTTAGCCAGCCAGTTCAGTAAGCCACAAACATTCATCTCCTGGAATAAATGTTTGCAGACTGTCTATACTAGCATTTACAAATGCATTATCTAACCAGAGTTAATTCCAGCCATCCTTTAACAAAATTAAATCTAGTCTGGAGAAGAGTTCTGTTATTACTTCTCCTTGTACATCTGCTTCTTGGAGTGTTTAGATAGGTTATTTGTTACTGACAGTATTGCATTACTGATTCTCACATATGGGCTTCCCTGGAGCTGGCCTTGCCCTGCTGATTTTTCTTGGCTGTTATGACAGGCTTTTTTCTCTGTGATACCTCTTCAGAGTCCTTCCTGAGCCCACGTGTATGTTGTCTGTCTAGCACAAGTCTCTGTTTTGCCAATAGGGTGCTCTGCTCCTTTTCATGGTGTCCACACTTTGGTGTACATCAGCATCAGACACAGAGCTGTGGAAGTATGTGATGTCCTGTTTTTATACCCCTAATTGTACCTCTCCAAAGTGAGGGTTGAGGAAGAGCATGCAGACACAAGAAATGCTTCTTTCTCCAGATGAATGGAGCTAACATGGCAGGTATGTCAGGGGGGAAAGGTACAAGCCATATTCAGTGCTCCTTGTTTTTTGTTGTTGGAAAATAGGAAAATGGAAGAGATAAGGGAAGTAGTAGAATAAGGGCAGGAAAACATCAGGGAAAAAAAGAAAAAAACCCCAGGTAAGTCAGGATGGTGGCCAAGGCCAGTTTCCAATAGATCTGAGAAGTGATACTCATGCTTTTGGAACCATCTTCCAAGGCTGTAGAAAGCTGAGGGAGGTAGTGATATCTAGCAGCAATATGTAGTAGTAAAAAGGCAGTAATAAGTAGTCTTACGTGGACCAAGAACAGGCTTCAATCCCGAGCTCACTGCGCATACAGAAAAGCAGCTGTGGAGATCTGTGCTTTAAAGCAAAGACACACTTATCACTGAGCTTCTGTGGGAAAGAAGTTATGAAAAGAAGCACCATACAAGAACACATCTCTAGGAATGTGCAAAGATGATCCAGTGATTTGGAGAGAGGTGGTAAGCCAGGTTTGTACATGTCTAAACACATTGCTTGAAAGTGCTCACAATCCCTCAAAGCAGAATTTGACTTCACTAAAATGCCTCCAGATGGCCCAAGGACTGCTTAGGTAGGGGTATAAATGGTTTGTGATGCTGAGGGTCCTACTGACAAATTGCCAGAAGGCTGAGTCATGCTTAATTTACATATAAATTGCAACCATTTTTATCAAATATAAATGCACACAATCGTAATAGAGCATTTGCTTATTCTTCCTTCTCCTTTGAGAGAGGAATACAAATTGTTTGCCTTTAAGTTTAATATTAAATAGCTGCACCACCTCAACATTGCAGAAAATGGAGGCAGGGGAGATGAAGTTGGCAGTGGAATCTAATTTAGGATCTTGGCAAACCAGGTCTGTCCAAGCAAGGGCTTAGGGAATACCCACAAGTACCATTTGATACATCCAGACAAACCAAAGGTGAACAAATTCAAGCTGAGGGACCTGCCAGGTTAGTTCCATAACTGCCAAAAAGTTCAGACAATTCAAAACTTAATTGTACTTGAGTTTTATATTGAACTCAAGTTTGATTACTCCAGCAATTAGGGCTCCTGCAGCTCTGGATTGAAAGGTTTAAATCTTTTATCCAGGGAAAATTCTGGTAGTGGGTATGTTGGGTCCATTAATATCATGAGACTGGTAGCCACAATTTTAGGTAATGGGTCAAACACATTGCTCAAGACACTAAATTACACTGTCACAGATTCCCAAAGGCCACTTGCCCTGGCCTCCTCCTGTCCTTGCATTTGGTAACTAGGGTTTGCACAGTGAGAGCATTAATGCCAACATTTTTACCACTGTTTAGAACTGTTTAGAACTGATTTCATTCACTATGAAAACACTGTGGTTACTATTAGCCAGACAGTACAGTCTTTGGGGTTTAGCCTTCTGTATGTTTGACAGCTACACAGATTAAGATTGCTATTAGTTTCTAATCATGCATAGTGATTATAATCCCTTCTTATAAAGTGCAGAGGGCTGTGAAGAGCCAGAAAGAAAACCAGCTGACATAAGGTCAGCAGCAAGAAATCACCATCAAACAGCCAGAGGGAAGGATGCTAATGGATAGCACCTGGAGCCTGTGCAAAGGGAGCCCAGGAGAAGGCACCACAGCTAGGAGGTAAGGAGAAGAATGCTGTATTCATGAGCCTAGGACAGAGAAAGTTTTCATTTGTGTGTAGAAAAAAACTAGAATCAGCTGAATGCACATTGACAGCAACAAAGATTCTCTCTGTGTGGTGGATGAACTTGTAAGATCTCATCTTTGCCTCCTCCAGCTGTCATGGGGCGGAGCCCAGGAGAAGGCACCACAGCTAGGAGGTAAGGAGAAGAATGCTGTATTCATGAGCCTAGGACAGAGAAAGTTTTCATTTGTGTGTAGAAAAAAACTAGAATCAGCTGAATGCACATTGACAGCAACAAAGATTCTCTCTGTGTGGTGGATGAACTTGTAAGATCTCATCTTTGCCTCCTCCAGCTGTCATGGGGCAGCCAGCAGACAACCCTTTCCCTTTTCCCTACTGTTTTCTTTCACTGTTTGGACGAATCTCTGTCTCTTTTCGCTTTAGCTTACAACTTCTCCCCTGTTGTCTATAAATGTGGTTTCTTATTCTTCACAATCAGGGCTATGAAGATACCAAGGACTAAATTTGGCTCTGAGCAGTGTGTCCTAGCAAACTCTTTCTAATTGCACCAATAGCTTCCCCAGATTTGAGGAAGGTCTGTCAGGTTTTTTCCACTGGAACAATGGAAGAAACTGCAGTCAAATTGCTACCAGTACAGTATACAAAGGATGAACCTGTGTATGCAGAGTTCTGGAGAGACCATCATCTACTGAAGTTCTTTTTCCCACCCTCCTCACCCAAATCAGTGATCAAAAGAACAAGAAATTCAATTTCCATTGTCTAAGCATGATCTCCCTCATTGTCACCTCCAACCCTGGGCAACATGGTGAAGTCAAATGTTCACACATTCATACAGCTTGAGGTGCAGATGATGACAAAGTAGAGCCCCACATACAAATTTATTTACCAAGTTCTAATTACCTAAGGATATTAATAGCATAGAAATTATTTGCCTTCTCTCCCAGACTACTGCATCAGTTGTCACAGCTGGGGATTTGGTAAATGGGACATGTGTTTTCTGGATAACATAAAATTTAAAATGTCTCTTGGAGGACATTCTTTGAAGCTGCTTTGTAGCCTTTTGTTCATTTCTTGCTTATTGTGCAGCAATTTACATCAAAACTAGTAGTCAAAGATGGGTCTTGCTGTGATTTACATGCTTCTGGCAGTGCAACAGAGCTCAAATACATAAATGAGAATAAAGTCAGGTATTTCAGGCACCTGCCTGAGAATCAGTATTGCAAGAGAGTGTTTCTAGATGTGGCTTAGCCTCACCAGGGAAAAATAATTGCCATAGGCAAAAGAACATGAGACAAAAATACCAGGAAGGGAGAAAGTTTGCTGCTCTCCTCTCTCCAAATTTGTAGGATTTAATATCCTCTGAATACTATGCAATGTTGCTTATAACACATTTACACACTGAATGGCCTTTGTTATCACTGTAACTAGCATGATTAAATGAGGATACTCTACACCTCAAGGAATATTAATCAATACATACAACAATGGCCAACAGTCTGATTTTCATCATTCCAGAGCTGCTCCCTAAAAAGTTTAGACATTAATAATTGCAACTTGTTGCTACGTGAACAGCAAATTAGTGCTAAGGGAAGGAAAGAAAATGTTATTTACTGCAGAAGGGTCATTCCTTCATAAGAGCTCTTCTGTTATACATTTGTCCTAGGACAATTTGTTACATGCAATTTGTACATTGCTAAATTATGTCAACAGCCACAGAGCTTATTAAATAAAAATTACAAACCCAGCAGCAAAAAACATTAATTATACAAAATGTCGAAATGGAGAATTGAACTGGGAGTCTTATCAAGAGGAAAAAAAATATTCTTTAACTACAAACAAGTTAAACTACACGTGTCAAGAAGTCAAGTGTACCCAACAGGCAAAAGAAAATCCCTGAGAAGGACTCTTATTTGGCCTGGCTTTATCTTCTTGCCTGGTCTCTGTGACAAAGCTGACCTGTCCACCCTGAGGTGCTTTCTGACACATGTGAGGGGGAGGGAGAGGATCTTGTATTGACCCCAAACGTCACCAGCTGCAGTGATACTTGCATCCTCAGGCAGAGCTGCTGAGGTTGATTATGCATTTTACCCACAGCTATAAAGCCTTCAGGCAAGGACAAGCCCTAAGCCTCATCAGTTGTGTGGTGTGACAGGAGCCAGCAGCAAGAGATCTCTTGCAGACCTGTGCTTTTTACCCTGTGGGTGACCCCACTGCCATGCCTTCTCCTCATCAGACATTTGGGGGCCTCTTGTCTCAAGGCATTTCCACAGAGAGGTAGTAAAGGTCCTCTGCTGTGGCTGGCACCTTTCCTCAGTGAAGGGAGCTCTTTCATCTTCAGGACCCAGGATAGGCATGTTGATGAAGCTAAACTCCCCCTCTTAAGGCTGACAAAACCTCCAGGTTCCTTCCACTTCACCTTTCCACCCTTTGGTACATCAGTATGAGATGAGACCTCACTGAGTTTCTCACCCCAGGGTTAAGATATTGAGTCCAGTGGAATCGATACCAGCTGGCTGTGGGCAGCGCACATGCACACACACACATGCCCTTTTCCTTTCTGGGGAATAAGAAATGCTAATCTATCTTGTTGTTCAAACTAAACAACATTCCAGGCACTTATATCCCATTTCTTAATAACACCAATATAACCTCATATTACTTTATCATTTGGGGATTTGCCACTGTAACATTTTATACTATTCTTAGCTAAGTCTAGAAAAAATAAAGCCTTTCTTATTGTTCATTTGTGAAAGATTTCTTAATCCTAAAAGAATATGAGAATCTCTTTTTCTCCATAGTCTATAATGCATAAATATTTTAAGTAAGTAGACTGGAAGAAATCTGTAAAGCTTCAGTGAAAAAGTTCACTCACATCAAAAACATTTTTGATGCCATAGTAAGCATTAACAATTAATAAACTGGTTTTATTTTTTAACAATACATGTTAACAACACAAATGTTAACAATACAAAACAATGATGAATGTTAAATCAATAAGAATTTGGTGTACTTAGAATTCTTCTTTGCTGTCTCATAGCTATAAATTTTGACTGCCATTCTAGCATTTAAAGAATCTGATTCTTTTAAGAAAATATTCTCCATGTGATATAATATCTGAGATGGAGTTTTTTGGTAGCCTTGGGTTTTGACTATTAAAACACATCACTAGTAAGTAATTAAACATGAAAGATTGAACTTAGTAAATGCTCTAGTGAGAAGATGGCACATTTTCCCTCACAAGCATGTAATAAGAAACATTGTTTGACCAGTTAAGCAAGCAGCATGCAGAACTAAAGTCTTCACAGCCTAATCCAAAACTTGCCGCAGTCAATAGAAACAGACCTATTAACATCAAAGGGGTTTACATCATCTCTTTACTGAATAAGTGTTTGTATCATTTGAATGGTTAGGGACAAAGGGAATTAGTTGTTACTCATAGGACAGCAATTCAGCCATCTCCTTTGTTATTCTGGCAGGATGCATTGCCTTTGGGTGCATGGATGTTGAAAGGTGCAAAGTCTTCTCAAAGATTCAGGATAGGTAATGTTTTGGGTTTTTTCTCTTTTCCTTCCCAGGAAAACGAATAAGGATACTCTCAAGTGATATAACAAGGCCATGTGTTCTCTTACCAGCTATTTAGAAATTAATGTGTACAAAACTGTCCTTGGATGGAAGAAACTTTCATGTACAAGTGACAGATCACTACTCCTTCTGTTTCTCATGGAGAAAGCTAACTTGGGCGTTCCAGGTCCTACAATGCCAGGCTCCACTGACAACATAACAAATATGCCTGAAGTCAGGGGGGGTGAATATCCGTTCGTATGTACATCCATCCACATGACTGTAAGCTTGCTTCAGCACACCACAAAAAAGTTCTCACAAGCTCTGCCTTTTGAGAATAAAAACCTTTAAGCTTTGGTGCAGGTTTTTTTAGATATGATTCCCTCAATTATCTTCTTTGGTTACTCTACTCTTTGTTGCTTCCTAATCTAAAATGTTTGACCATTACTGTAGGTTGTTTACCAGGTCACAGACTTGTGCTCCTCTTCAGCCAAATGTATATGCAGCAGTACTCCTGTCTTTGACCAGCTCTTTACCACCAAAGTCAACAAATTTGCTTTGACTTGTAGTAAGACTCTATTGGCTGCATAAGCAAGATATTATCCAGTTTGTGTTTGACTCAGTGCATTAAGCTGTAAAACTGGGGGGGAAAAAAAGGAACTGTGTTTCCTTTGAAAAAGAAAATTGAAAGACCTTTTCAAAAAGGGTAGGAAAGGTCCCTTAATGGACTTAGACTGCATTAAACCTACTATAAAATACCATACAGCTTATTTTATTACTTCTGCCACTTCTATTGAATAAGCAAAAAAATACCTGAAACCAAAAGCCTCTACAACTTCCTAAAATCTATTTTAATATTGCCTGAGTTAACATTTTAAGCGGTTTTTGGTGTTTCAATCTGCTTTCCTTCCTTTCTTTTAAATTTATTTTTGTATTACTTTTTTATGTCAGGAGCAACAGTTTCTGCATAAGGTGATGGCCAGATAGCTTAGAGATTTTTCAGTCAATTATCCCACCACACATCAAAGAAGCAAAATGTTACAAATCAGTTCAGTGCCATTGATATTAGTAGCAGTAGAGGCTTTAAACTGCATGAGTCAGCATTACACTAGCTGAAAGATCACACCTCAGATATATCAGGTGCCACAGCAATAATAAGAGCTATTAAGTAATCAGGTGACAGGTTTTGGAGTCTTCTTAACAGTGACCTGGCAGGAGCTGGTGGGAGATGAAAGTTTATATCTGGGAGAAGCCATTGTTGCTGTGAGGTCAACACACACTCATGTGCAGCACAAGATAGAGTGTAAGGTAGGTAGGTTTGGGGGTATGATTGCTTGGATTGTCTCTCAATGCTCCATTCAACTTTTAATAGCAGGTATAAAAATTTTATCTGATTTTCTACTTTACTCTTTTGAAATATTAAGCATTTATAAATTATTAAACTAAATATAAAGTGGTACAAATGTACATAGATTTCATAAAGAGGTCTGCTCAGGCAGGCTATATAATAGGACTGCTTCTGCCACACAAACAGGCCAGAAACCAGTTTCACTTCACTTTTTAAAATTTTTTTTATGCCTGTTGGCCCAGGTATTTCAAGACAGTTACGTGTTAAACTGTACATTTCTCTCAAATGATTGATAGCAAGGGACCCCAAGAAGTCTATTCGTCCACCCTAAAGCAGTTTCAATATGTTTTAGCTTTAAACCAGCCTATACTCAACCAAGCTGTTCTTAGGAGACCCCAGCAGTAAAGACTATGAGACCTCCCTTACTTGTTACTACTATACTAATTTTTTTGTCCCTTGAAGTCTAACTGAAATCATCCCTGTGGCCCTGTCAGCCTGCTACTTTTTGCTTTATGCATATGTATAAAAAATTGGAATAAAATACAGTTTCTATTCTTGCACCTTCATCTTCACTCTCTTTTCCTTCTGACTACTCAAGTCAGGTTATGTCCCCATAGCCCATATCTTTAACAACTCTGGTCATTCTCTATCCACTTTCCTGGGCTCCCTTTAACTAGTCCCTGTCTTTGTGGAGGGAGGTGGCACCACATAACCACAGCAATGTGGCTCCCATGGTGAACTGCCCTGCACAGCTGGTCCAGTCACTCCGGAAAATGAAACTCCATATGGGAGCCTGGCCATGAGACATGAGCAGAAACATGATGGGTGTGAATTGCAATTCCTGAGCACTGTCCTGGCAAAGCAAAATGTTGACATTTCATGATTTTGGAGATGTTGCTTCATTGTTCCCTGTAATACCAAGAATCCTACCATAAAAACAAGGAAAAATCCTATTTTATAGACAGCAATCACAATTGTAAAAAATCAGGAAAAGACAGAAAGAGTGAATATTGTGCCAGCTCTTAGAGAGAGCTGTGTGCACCAGGGAACAAAACTTGCAGCTCACTCAGATACTGTTTGTATGATGGACTTCAAAGAGAAACTGTGTACGTCATTTGAGGAAGAGTCTAAATGCCACAGTGGGTATTGTTTGGCCTTATATAATTGCAGTAGCTTTAGCACTAGAAAGAAA
The DNA here is from genome assembly GCF_000695815.1 of Acanthisitta chloris. Classification (NCBI taxonomy): domain Eukaryota; kingdom Metazoa; phylum Chordata; class Aves; order Passeriformes; family Acanthisittidae; genus Acanthisitta; species Acanthisitta chloris. Next base: position 64,445 of record NW_008666423.1, on the reverse strand, counting down.
AATGTCAAATCTGGCCCTAAGTATTTGGAACACGGTGAATTACCCTGGATATTAGCTGTATTAAGTTACCATGAAAATATAAGCCTTAACAAAAGTAATTAGCACTCATACCTTGTTTTACATTGGCAATACGCTTTGTGGATTAGAGACTAACAGTGGTGTTAAAGTCATGCATGTTGTGCTTCCTCAGACTAGTGGATTATACCCCTTCAGGTTAAAGGGTTCAGAATAATGGAAGTAAATCCAGGTGCAATTTACTACTGCTGTTTTGCTGTAATATCAAATCCTTGCA
>NW_008666423.1:58682-64127 GCF_000695815.1 Acanthisitta chloris | reverse complement strand
CTACACGTTTACAATTTCAAGTTGCCGTAAGATCCTTCGCAGCACCTATGCATTTGTTTGCTTGCTTCAAGAATTATGGGAAATATTAAGTATGAAAAAAAGTGGGAAGACAGATCAAGAAACCGGTAGCAGGAATTTGTCTAGATTTCTCTTCCCATTCTTAAAATGGCACTGCTTGGTTTGAGCCCATAGGCAGAAAATCACTGCATGTTAATGGGGATATGGTTGCACCTCTACCTTTGGCATAGATCTCTTTTTTACGAAGGAAAGTAAGGTGCAGAGCTGCTGCTCTTCCCCACAGCTTGCCATAGACTATCCCCTTCTGTGTAGCAGGACATCTAGTTTGAAAGCTAGTGACAAAAATGCTCCTATTTAACTGTCATTGCTGGGCTAATTAAACCAAGATACAACTGGGCTGTGAAATGGCTGAAAAGTATCCAAAGCCAAATCTGAGTTATCTGAGTACAACCTTTGGAAACATGACTTACCCTTTCTGCTGTAGAACACTGCAGAATTACTTCTTGAGTCGTACTTGTCTTTACTGCTTCATCTCAGCTGAACTCTCTAGAAGAAAAACAAAAATCCAAGGTTGTTCAGAGCTCAAGACTTTCCCTGAGGAGGATATCAGATAATAATAGCATCAGCCAAAATAATCAGGATATCAGATAATAACAGCATCAGCCAAAATAATCTAGGACCTTTTACCATCAAAAAAATTCTTTCATTGATCACCATACGATATATCACATTTTCTGACACATGTAAAATTAAATGAAAGCTAGTTATCTTTAATGTTCTCTCAACTTAAAAATAAATATTTCATGAGTGTTCTATATATACATCCTATATATATATTCATGTTTTGTTTCTCTGGAAGCAAGACAATTTTATTAACTGTTTACACAAAGGAAGAAATTTTCTTATTGACACATACATATCCCAGGAAGCTTCTTCCCAGATATCAATAATGTCACTATATTGGGGAAAGAATGGACATTCATTGGGTAAGAAAATCTCCAGACTCCAGAAAATCCTCTGAGAAGTATTTTATAAAACACTCAATTCTTGAAAAGGATATAAACCCACAAACCCACATGCCTCAGGCTTTAATGCAGCCTCTAACTACCAGAGGTTAAAGAAAATTCTGTGGGCAACCTCCTCCATAATTAAATACTGTGGGGTTTCCTGCACTGTTTTTGCAGGTTGTATTAGCCACTGCTACAGACAGAATTTATGAACAATCTGGGATTAGAGTCTGCTCTGGCAATACTAATTCCGCAGTAGAAATTGGTACCCCTCATAAAAGTAGAGATATGTTTTAATAGAGATGTCAAAATTAATTCTAATACACTTAAAATAATCATGGTGGTTGGATAACTCTCTTAATACTGTGCACTAAGTTTGGTGGCTAAGGTGCAATACCTGAGATAATCCCTCTGACTTCTGTAACTGGACAGAAGATGGACCCAGTTCTGTTTCAGTATTAGCATTCAAAATGCACCAGTTCTCATATAAACTAATATGGGGACTGCACCATGGTGGGATGCACATTAGGTAGGAGGTTGTGCGCACCTTTTTCTTCCACTGCATTGCATCCCTGGTCTGACATGCCTGGATATGCTCTTTTCCATCACCATGACATGCTATGTTAAAGTAATGCAGTATAAGTGAATCAAAGTATGTCACCATAAGGAAATCTTTCATAAAATCGCGTCAATGGGAAGTAACACATTCCATTCAGACCCATCTCCCTGAAGGAAAAGGGTGCTTTGAATTAGCAGAGATTGTCTAGCTCCATGGATAATTTATCAGTGCCACCAGCTGATCTCCAGAAAAGGCTTAAAAATAACAAAAGACAACTAATCCATTTTTTTAAAAAAAAAAATAAAAAAGATTGAAAATGTGTTTCAAAAGCTCATTGGTGCTTCTCATATTATAAAGCTTACCCTGGTGCCTTCCATCGATGGCTTTAGACTATTCTTCACATCATTTGCATGAAGAAGCTTACAGCTCTCCCCAGACAGAGAGCGGATTACAGATGTTCATAAGTCAATAGCCTTCGCATATTAAAGTATTTGCTTATTAAAGGCTACTTTAGAAAGTTCAGAATCAAAACCTTGCTATTCCTGTTTGACAAGAAAACCTTGGCAGTTCCCTAATTCTCAGTATAAAAATGATGCTTTACATTTCTTCAACAGTTTCCCTCTAGGATCTCCAGGTGCTTTGGATAATTAACGTAACTCTAATACGTATCCCTGGAAACATTCCCTCTGCAGCACAGAACTCTTTATATGACGTTCTTGCAAGAAGAGGTTACAAAATTGGCATCCAAAGGCAATCAATTCAGTACTGAGACTCCTACTCATGTGAAGGGGTTTTTGATAGATTACTGATGGATTTGATAGATTGTTTGGTATTCTTAGAGCTGAAGGTCCTTCCATGGGCACTCTGGCTGACCTTCAGAACAGTGAAGGATTCTGCCCAGTGAGTCTCTAAGCTCGTAATCCCATGGATATTGCCCCAAGATTCAGCCTTTCTGCATTCATTTGCATGCAGATGTTGTTCTGCCTTTGCTCAGACCTCAAAGGAGGAAAGGGCAATTTGATCATGCTGTCTACACACATCATAGTTTGTCCTTCCAACATGCAACTCTTAACACATGAAGAAATCTAAGCAATTTTGACATAGCAAAAGAGACCTCACAGATGGTCCAATGAATGTTACAGGGAGAAAAAAAATTAGGATTCAGCACTCAATATATTACTGTGGTAGAGCTCTGGGGATATAAGACATAAATCCACAACAGACTCTCTTCATTAGCCAGGATGCTTATGGACTAGGCTATTACACTGGGATTGATAAAACAATACAAATTTCAACACAGACAAGGGAAAATATGTAGGACTAATAGTACAATAACATTGAAGTGATTGTACCTTTATCTTAATTCTCACTAGAGGCTGCAGCACAATGATTATTCTATGTTAAGAAAAACAGTCATATTTAACAAATATAGTAAAAAATCAAGGAGAAAAACAGTATGTTGCAGAGACAGAGGCAACACTTAGTTTTACTGACTTGCAAGCAATAGTTGTAACCTGAAGTTCACCCTCTTGTCTAATGGGGACTGACAGACTGGTTTGGAAAACAGAAAAAAATCAACAAAACTATTGGGTCCAATCCAAATAGCAAATATTAGACAAAAAGAATCAGACAATCTGGTGGGGCAGGGGAGAAGTTGCATCTGTTTTATAGGCGATGACTTTTCCTTTATTGACTCTGGCCTAACTGAAACATGCTGGCTTTGTGGGATTACTAAACTGAATAATAACAGGAAGAGAAAATGACATTCTGGCAAGAAGCCTCTGTGCATGAGATTTACAGTTGTCTTTAGATCAGATAGATTGCTTAAAAGAACACATAACATTAGTTTTAACAATCCTTATTTTTCAAATGAGCTCACTGGTGGGTTGATTGTTCTGCAGATTCCTTCCTAAATATTAAAATCTGGGGGGAAAAAAGAAATTAAAGCACCAAATTACCACTTTCCTGCATCTATGGAAGAGCTACCCAGAATATTTTTACCAGTTCATTGTTTCACTGTCAGGGGACATGCTTTTTTACTGCAAGAGTAAATCAATACTATTTTATAAATTGTATCAGTGTAAAAGTTCTTTGTAGCTGGGTAGTATATTGCCCTTTCTGGACAGATATAAGATCTATTACTACAGGTACCCTAATACAGATATACATGACTCTACTCTTATGGTGCTGTGCCATTTTTATTATACTAGAATTTTGAAAGCAACTTCTTTTTTGTGCTAGAAAAAGATCTAATATTATTTAATACTTGTGCTTCATATCTTTCCCTCTTTTCTCCCACTTAGAGGAAAGAGTCTAATTTTGTTCCACCCACTCCATGTCTTACTTGTCTAAATATATAATTTCTTTAGGTCAGAGTGTTTTATTTAAAGTGAGCATGTGTGCATATACATATCCTCTGTGCTGAGCATCCTGGGTACAGTGATAACTGCTTAGGAAAATCTGGTGAAGGGATGTACTGGCCTTCACCCTATTTAACATCTTTAAAGCAGTTTGAGAGTAAACTAAAAAGATGTACCCTGGATAAATCAGGGGTCATGGGCTCAAAGTAAAATTTACTCAGTGAAACATGAATGTCTGATAAATACCCAAAGAAACACTGGATAACTCTAACGGAAACTAGTGTATTATTTGGATCTTATTTAATTAGGGCTGCGTTGCAATAATATGATAATAGAAAAATTAATAGTAGGAAAAACCTTACTCATAGCCTAGCTATATCTAGACAGACATAGGAGCAATGAGATATGGATATAGATATGATACAGACATAGATTAGACACAGATGATAGATATATAGATAGAGCAGGGGGCACATTCCTAAGTATTAGAAGCCCAAATGCTGGGATAAAGTTCCTAGTCTTAGAGTCTCCATCTATGGCACAGGGAGCAATCACACTGAAGTCCAGTAGGGCATCATCCAGATGTTCATTCAAGCTGCTTCAAGAAGTGTCAGCTAAAACACACTGGCTGCTGTTCTACCTTAACTTCTTAACACTGGCATAAGTGACTTCTAGTACTTGCATAGCTGAGGATATGAAAAGGGGAATGAGGCTCTTGACTGGCTCGGTGACAGAGTTTGTCTGCTTTGGAGGATTGTTAATTATTATCCTCTTAACTGAGTCACCCTCATGTGCAGCTTATCAGCCCAGGTAAGTAGACAGGCTGTTGAGAGAAGAAACTGTCTTTATTCCTCACTTTGACCTTCATTTAGCAATTTCTTCTTTAAAAACTTAGCCCTAATGTTTATGGTATTTATCCTATTTAATAGTTGATTGAACACCACCTAATCTCTTGGTGTTGGCCTAATCCATCCATGCCATGGGGTTTTTTTACTGTTGCCAATACAGGACTGTCTTTATTTATCACAGTCACCCTCACTACATCTTCTGAGAAAGCCACATCAATCAAGTAACCATTCTGATTTGCTGCATGCCAGGATAACAAGAAATGCTTTGTTCTGACTGTATATTTTTAAGGTATTTTGAGTCCTCCCACAAATTAAAGTCAGAGGAGCACTAACTGCGATGGTTTGCTGTCTCACAGGGGAGCAGTGTGATCTGTTCACAGCATTAAGATGGGCTTTCAGTGGTCACAGGCAACTTCTACTTATCCTGAATCTTTTTTTAGGACTTTTCTTACCCATCCAGGCTCTGTTCTCCACAGGGGTGGAGAGCAGGTTGACCAGGCACACACAGTGCAAGACACACTCTGATGCCTCAATGGGCCTGAAAGAACCATCTTCCCAGAGACAATAACAGACAGGGACTGTCTACCAGAAAGGGGGGCTGTGCTGTTCTCAGTAATTCTCAGTCAGTTCTCAACTGGTCCTCAGCTCATTTT
>NW_008666423.1:0-58654 GCF_000695815.1 Acanthisitta chloris | reverse complement strand
CAACTCAGAAAGGCATCAAGGACCCCACCAGTGAATCACCAGAGTCTCTGTGCCAATTTACCCACCCTGGTCTTGCCATCCAAAGCCCAGGTCAGTGTGGAGGGGCTGGGAAGGGCAGGAGGGGTGGGAGGAAGGCAGACCAGGGAACACTGGGGTGGGGTTTTCTCATGTTGGGAAGGAATTCTTCTGTCCCTGACAGGAGCATCATGTTTGAGATTTAGGCCTGATCCAGGAACTCTTCTACAAAGTCTCACTTTATGAAAAGCAAATAAATGTGTAAACTCCACTAGAAAAATTACACCCATCAAAACATTCATAAAGCTGCGCATCTTTGCACACAAATCTAGAGACGTATAAAATTACAACCTAAACCATTTTCCAAAGAAGTTCTCTTTAATTGGCACAAGGTGTTGAATTATGCAGAACAGATCTCAACAGAGATTTTTTTTTAATATAAAGTTAATTACTTTATCTTGGTTTGCATGAGGAAGCACAATACTTTTTGCACTGACTCTTTGTATCAGAGACAGCTAGTATCCATGTTACTCTGTTCATGTAATAAAAATCAAATTGCATCAATTCCTTAACAAAGCACAGCAGAGTCTTCTCTTAATAGAATCCTTATTAGAGAATCAGATACAGCTATCTCCAAAGAAAGGATTTTTAAAAGGTACTGGGATTTCTCTGTACTTTATCAGATAAAGCAACACTGGAACTAGCTGCTGGAAGATGTCAGCTTGGAATAAGAACTGCTGGGTGGAAGCAGAGGCAATTAGGATACCCTCTGCTGTTGACATGATTCAATGGAATTTTTTTATTTTATAAGCCAAGCTGGAGACGTGAGAGGGGCAGAAATGCTGTCAGTTGACATGTTGACACTTCCATTCCTATCTGCAAAGACCTCCTCCCTCACATCCATTTCACTCCTAGGCAAGGCCAGGGTTGCAAACCAAAAGCCATTCCTGAAGCCACAACACAGGAAACACAGGGAAACTGGGGAATCCAGGGATTCTCCTGTGATGGGATTTAGCTTAACCTCCTTCCTGTGCCCCAAAACCACAAACAGACCAAAATCTGGGCTTGAAAATTTGTAAGGAAGCAAGTGAATTTTGCATGCCTTTATTTTCATAGAGAACAGTTTGCACAGTCTTCCTCCTAGCCTGAAATGGTATTCAGTTTGTGCCCTGAAGCATGAGGATTGATAGCCCTTGTCATTTGCTCCCAGCCAGTGTAAGTGCCGTTATCTTAGTGAAGCACACCCCATTGCCATGGACTCCTCTGGAGAACAATTAGCAGCTGAAATAATGACAGCAGGGCACTGGCAGCAGGGCTGCAGTTGGGCTGTGAAGGAACGGACTCGGTATATATCTCAGAGCTGCTCTCCACAGCTCCCCAAGCCATGACTGGGGACTCTGGTGGCAGCAAGAGGTTGGCAGGGTGTTTAGTGGTGACTGTCAGGGCTGGCCAACAAACAACCACTGCAAACACTTCCTGGCAACTTCAAGTACATCAGGGATTAAGGTTTTGGAAATTCCAATTTGTGACACTTTAAATTACTGGTGCCAGACCCCTCAGTCACTACTGCTTATGGTATTCTTGGCCACTGCCTTTAATTTATCAGTCCATAGTAGCCATGCAGAGTTCACTGTACACTCCAATCTCGTGTCCAAACTGCTGCTGATAAAATGCCAGGCAGCACCATGGCACCCAGGGCTATCCTCCCTCCTGCAGCATACTCCTGCTCCAGCACTCCAGAGCTGCTGGAGTGGGAAAAGTGAAATTGCTTCTAAAACTTATCTTGCTTCTTTGGTGTTATATTTTTCTCTCCTGGCATGCTGCTATATAAAAGGTTTTACAGACCGGGATTTCAAAATGAAACCAGTTTCACCCTTTCATCTCTGACTGTGGTGCTGTAGAAGCACATGGGCAACACCTGCAATACAGAGGAAGTTAAAGATCCCACAAGGCAGCTGTGTGAGGGTTCCAAGATTTGGAGAGGGAAGGGACAGCTAAAGGAAAGGAGTAGGAGCAAAGGCACTGGTTGCCAAAGCTGAGGGTGTTTTGAAACTGCTGTAGAGCTGGATCAGAGTATACCAGGGAGAAATGGCAGAAAGTTATGCATTCCCATCTCTCCCTTCTACACTGTCTTCATTGACCAGAGAGGCAAAAAGACACATCCTCTGCCTGGGATCTACCAAAACCAAGGCAGGAGCAGCTATTGGTACCTGGTTGTGACAGCACCAGAGATGTGCCGAGGTTGAAGCTGAACTCGCAACTGCATCTACTGCCAGACTCCAAAAAAAGCAGGCGGGATGAAGTTTGGCAGCATTTTCTGGATTCATTCCCTCTGACATGGGGTGTCTAACTGCACTGTCACCCTCACGCCCTGCTATCATCAGTGGGCAGAGATGGGACCTTCCACAGAGCAGTGGTGTCTTGTGTGGGCCAAGTCACACTCTGAAGGATCCTAATTTCTGAAACTGCTCTGGATGCAACTGTCTGTGAGTGTAGCAGAAACCTCCAGTGACTGTCACTATCTCAGAACAAAAAAAACTGTAGCCATCAGTGCAAAGATACAGGTCTAACCACCCACCTTAACTATAAATCATCTGCTTAAAATTAAACATGTGCCCTGATGAGCTGCACATAGTCACACTCTGAAGGATCCTAATTTCTGAAACTGCTCTGGATGCAACTGTCTGTGAGTGTAGCAGAAACCTCCAGTGACTGTCACTATCTCAGAACAAAAAAAACTGTAGCCATCAGTGCAAAGATACAGGTCTAACCACCCACCTTAACTATAAATCATCTGCTTAAAATTAAACATGTGCCCTGATGAGCTGCACATGCTTTAAGTATAAATCATCTGCTTAAAATTAAACATGCCCTGATGAGCTGCACACGCTGCTTTTTAAGTTAAAAGCTATCTGTAATAATTTTAACAAGCATTAGCTGTTAAATATGAGCATTATTAAGCACACTTGAAAATGGCCCAGAAGACAGCAGCAACGTGACTTTTGGACAGCTCCAGTTTCAAGCCATTCTCAGTTTGCAGTGCTGAGACAGGGCATCTGGTCCTGCCCTCTGAATTGTTGTTTCCCACCTACCTCAGGCATGTGCCAGGAAAAAGTGTAAAGTGCTTGTCTCCAGCTTGCAGAGGCATTTGAAGACAGGAAGTAAGTTTAAGTGGAGTTTGGCATCCCGTGGGGTGAACTTTTCCTGGCAGCCAAAGCAATGATATTGAGCACTATCATTCTCTGCTGTACACATCTTTGCCTGACCTTATCCTGCATGCATCCCCTTTGACTTGCTTCTTTAAAGAGCCTAATAGATTTTCTTTAGCTTGAGGCAGAGCAAACCTCTGCTGGATTGAAATAATGTAGAAGTATTAGAAAAGATTGGTGCTGGGAATTTTTTCCCCTCTTCCCCTTGCTGCACGATAGGAAGAAAATATATGACCTAAATCTGCCAAGCACCTTCAAAGGGAAGGAAGAAACACATGTGGGAAAGCATTAGAAGGCCACCCAGCTCCCTTTAATTATAATGAGAATGACAACATTGCTAAATGAATAGAAAATAAACGGAATAAGTATTAAATGATTATGGTTTCCCTCACATATTTCTTTTCATCTATTCACCAGCAGATAGTTTTACAACATAAATAAATCTTTTCAGATGTAAACAAGTCTTCAGCACACAGCACTGAGGTTGGCTATGGAGCTGCTGGGAGTGTGGGAAACAGCGATCTCCAGCACCCTCTGCAGCCCCCGGGCCAAAGCACGAGCTGGAGCCTGAATCCAAGGGGGGGTCACAGATCCAGCTCTGGTGTGGAATATTTCTGGGATTTAAAACAGTAAAATGCGCTTACACGCAGGGTTTAATACTACCAGTTTCTCCCCTGCACCGAAGGAAAGCTTGCTTTGAAATCACCAAGATTTGTGGAATGGGAAATGCACTTTCTGTGGGAGCTCACGTTCCCCAGTGGGGCCGTTCTGTTCCTGGCAGCCACAGCATGAGTGTCATATCCCTGTGAGGAGAGGGAAGGTCTTCAAATATTTGGGATGAAAAAAAAAAACAGATTTTTTAAGAAACCTGAAGCTCTTCCCGAGTTTGGATGCAGAGAGACTATCACATTGCCATACACCAGGTACCCTGCGCAGGGAAACAGCAGTGTGGGGTCTGCCCCCGGTGCAAAAAATCTGCAAGCAACTAAAGGTGCAGAGCTGCACTGCTTTGTACCACCCAGGCTCTATCTCACCCTGATGCCCAGCAGAGATGCTCCCCAGTTTGGTCTGTCCCCCTCTAGGAGCAGGACCACCTGATTGAAGAACTGTCAGCTGCCAGTGAGCCCCTTTATTTTGCTGAACTGCAAACAGGAACTTCTACATATTTGTCTCAGAATCAGGATGGTCTGAGTTTGCTTTTTCCAAGCACAAGAGAAAAGAAAATTCCCATATTGTTCTTTTCTTTGCCAGAGTGCTTCCCAGGCAGGTTTTGAGCAGAGCTAATTTGACTCATCCCCACAGGCCTCCTGGATGCTGATTATGCAACTAGACCCCTCCCATGTGGGGCATTTCACACCACTCAGACATGCATATGGGAAGAGGTCTGTTTATATTGTATTTATATCCTTCTTTGCATCCCTGTGCTTTTGAGTGCTGCGTGTCCCCCTCCAGCTGCCTGCAGTCTCCAGCCTTTTCCTCCTGCCCCTTCTGTTAAGCACCCAGTGTGACTTTTCTCCTCTGCCCTGTCCTCTTGTCAAGTCACCCTCCTGCAGAGCAGCTGCTGTTGGAGCAGATGTAAAACGGTTCGCTAACACTCGCTAATATTAGCATTGACACCAGCACAGAGAGGAAATAAATTCTTTTCTGGGGGAGAAGCACAAATTACTTAATGCAGCAGATCAGTGCAGCGTCCGTGACAATGCCAGAAGAGAGCTGGTTTAGTATCTCCTTGAATATAACACACAAAGCAGACTAACTCGCCCACCAGCAGCCAGGGTACAGCTTGCCCCAGCACACCCTGCACAGTCTGTGGTGATTCCTCCGCAGCATCACAGGACTTTGGTCATTGATCTAGAATCTCCTTGTTAGTCCATAAAAAGCTGCCTCCGAGGGCCTTTTCTATGACAACTACAGCAGGCTCTAGCAACTAGTGGAGAGGTGGCTGAGGCATGTTGAGGAGGGGTGGCTGCTTACTGGTGTTTAAGCAGGCACAGGTCACAGGTCATGAAGTGGTGTGACAAGCAGCACCCAAGAATGATCAGTTCCCTCCATTTATACTTTGCCATAAGCGACACAACAGTCTGGCGGGTCAGGGGGAGGAGCAGGGGTTTTCTGCAGTGAATAGGAAAGTTAGATGGAGTATTGGGAGTTGATTTGAAAAGGTCTCAGCCTCCTCTTGGGCCAAAGAAAAAGAGCTTCTCAGGGCTATCTGCCTTGCTTGGCAGCCAAATCCTGTCTGTGCTCTGTACCATGAGACCTTCAGCACCAAAACCTGCTTTGCCAACAGTTCTGGCTCCAGCCCAGACAAAAAGTGGGATGTAGAGATGGAGCTGATGAGCAGAGCTCAGAGAGTCTGAAATACTTCTGCCTGCAGGATTGTCCTCTCCTCTGCCACTCCAGGACACCTCCTCTCCAGACAATTGTCCTCTCCTCTGCCACTCCAGGACTCCTCCTCCCCAGACCAATGGATTTACTCTGCCCTGAATAACTTCTCCAAGGCAGTAGTTTGACCAATGATTTATGATGGCCTTGAGCTGCAGGGGAATCACATCTCATTCCCATGTCATGTCCGGTGAGCCAGGTTTTCTGTCTGTCTCCCTGTAGGAGATTTTCACCTGCCTCTGAAATCTCAGGTACAAGAGCGATTCAACAGGGATGCAATGACCTAGTATGCAAATTATTACATTGCTGACCTGGAAACTCCTGTTGTTTCTCCTTTGTTCTGCATTTGGGATGAAAACAATGAAAGCATTTCAGCAAAGTCAGTACCAGCTGCCCTGGTGGGATATACCTTCAAAGGGTCCCTTTTGCTTGTGCTGCAAGACTGAATGCAGCTCAGGAAATAAAGAAACTTGGCCGATTCAGGAGCTGTACCCATTGACCCCAGTAGTAATTGGCCCATTGTCCCTCTGAGTAGTTCTAATGGAAATCTTTGTTGCTGGTGGGAGTGTTGATCTGTTAATCATCAGACCATGCACCAGCCTCGATTGTTAGCCAATTCTGCGGACAATTTCTGCCGGGTTACAGATCGAAATTGCATGTGCAACGTAGAGTAGTATATTCAGGCAGAAAGAAAATAATGAATTCAACACAAAAAAAAAAAAGCAAGAAACTAAACTGTTTAGATAACCTTAGGCTTTTTCTGCTAAGAAAATCAATACAATTGGAAGCTTGGAAACTACCCATATTGCCAGCAGAGCAACAGAGAAACCAATGTGAATGACCAAAACAGTTTAGTTTCCATGTTTTTTGCTAATAATACCTTTTTGTTTGAAATAATTTTAAGTGTTTTGGTGTAGTTTGCACCTATCTGTTAAGGTATTTTTGCCTCTAAACTTTAATATTAGTTTTATGCAAAATGTTGGTTCACAGTTCCCTGTATCTGAAATGCTACAGGCCTGTGAGTTCCCATCTCTTTGGATGATATCTGTTATTAGGCTGCAGAAAACCTGGAATGGAAAAGTCTGTGTCAACTTGCAGTTTCCCAGCGTGGGTAGTTCATTCTCTGTATTCCATTCACATGTTTCATGTCCTTACCCCGACAGCCAACATGGGTGCTAATTAGCAGCTACACTCCTCCTGGCAGGTTGTGTGGGCACCCTTCAAGTAGTACTTGACATGAATTTAATTCGCATCACAGATTAACTGCTTTGTTATTTACATTGCAAAAATGCTATCAGGCCCCAGGTAGTGCTGGGACCTCAGCATATGGAAGAGGGGAAGCACTCCCAGCAGTGTGGGAAATATAATTAGGTGTGAGGACATGTCCTGATTCCAGCCAGGACAAGGTTAACTTTTGCAGGACCCTGGGGTTATTCTATGCCACTTCATGTCATGTAGAGGGGATGGAGGGTACCCTTTGTTCCAGTATGGTTCAGTTGGGCATGGTGCATCCATTGGGGCAGCACGGGGTTCCATGTGAGTCATTCACCTGTCTTGTACACTCTGCTATTACTGCAGTTGTTACTGTTCATTTTCTTACTTCATTGCTGTTTCTTAGTAAATTGCTCTTATCTCAACCCATGATTTTTACCTTTTGTCCCTCCAATTCCCTCCATCCTGACACAGGGGAAGGGGGAGTGAGCAGGCAGCACATGACCTGGGGGGTTTCAGTGGCAACACTAAACAGGGGAATACCACACCTAAAACACAAGTCATTAATAGGCCTTAATGACCCTGATGAGCCTCACCTGGGACCTACATTCACACCCTTCCTCTGGGTCTGAGGGCCCCATTTAAGTGCATGTCAGGAAGTTTGACCCTTTCCTAAGCTATGCTGTGGATGTATCCATTGTCATCTAGCTGCAGAGCCTGCTTTCAGGCTTGGCCCTGTGCTGTAGACAGCTTGTTTCTAGCCCTCTCTCATGGATGGTTCATGGACCTGTGCTGCAGCCTTGACTCTGGCTTCTTTTGCTCCTGTGGGGTTTCCTTGTACAGCCTCTGAACTTGTCATATCACCTTTCTCTATCTGGGACTGTTGACAGACCCTGTTGCCACCAATGCTGTGGTCTTCCGTTGCCCCCAGCTTGCCTTCTGCTCTTGCTGCTCCCTGATAGCAGACAGAGAGAAGTGGGGAGGAAGGACTGACTACAGCAGTGTACAGAATACTCGCAAAACTGCCAGTAAGTAGTGAGGGAGCAAGGAAGAAAACCTATCCTTGCATGCCTGCAGAGAAGAAGAGATGTACTTGGCAGCCTTCATCTCACAGGATGGACAAGAGGAAATTGTGATACTCTCTGTGGCTTCCTTAACCCTCAGGTAAGCATCCAAGGAGAAGAAAGGATGTCCACTCCCATCTCTTACTCCAGTAGTCACTTGGGTGCAGTCAGGGCAGTTACCCAGGGACAGCAGTGGGGTCTGTGATTCTTGTTTAATGATGCAGGGGAGTCCCAGGCAGGAGCTCTGAAACACCTGACCTAATGGTCCATCTCTGCTTATATCCAGACCCATCCTTACAGTGAGAGTCCTAACAGCAGCTTAGCTGACTCCATCTCTTATTCTGCCCAGCCTGAGAGACTATGTATGTGCTCCTGGTTTCCTAAAAGTCATTCCTACCTGGTATAAGGCTACATCATGTTCTCTTTAGGAGTACAGTTATGCCCTTAAGGTTGTGATGACATTCAGAAATAATTCTGATTAATGGAGGAAAAACACCAGAGGAAAGAGCTCTTTTTAAGTAAATAACAAAATACTCCAATATTTGGAGGCAGATTGTTCCCTGTGTGTTTTAAAGCCAAGAGAGGAGATGCCACTTCCTGAAAACTTTGCTCTTTTATTTTATTTACCTTCAGTGGGACTAAAGACTGAAGTACTCAGTAAAATAAATATCTACAGACACTGAAGAATCAGGAAACAGTGAGATCATCTCCCTTTGCATACTTTGTATGCCAAATGGCTACCAGTGCTTGTCAGCCTTGCAGAGGATCAGAGACTGTAGCAGACTGTATTCTTCAGACATAAGGAGAGCCAGCTGGGCTGCCCCATAAGGCAGTGCCTTTCTTCAGTGCTGCTGAGCCATCTACATCCCCCAGCACGAATAGCAGGTTTGTGAAAGCCAAGCTGTAGTCCCCCTAACAAAGCTCGGAGAAGGGAGTTCAAATCCCTCGTGGAGGGTTCTCATGCTCATCTTGCTGTGCTGCCAGCCCACAGCCTGCACAGAGCTGCATCTGCCCAGGTGGAATAGCGTGTGAAACAGCTCTGCATGCTGCAGGGAGTAAAACTTTAGGAGATTTTTACTGAGCAAGAAACCTTAGATTTCCCCATAGGGACCAGAGACTTGCATACTGAGGTGTTGGATGATGATATAATCTATAAAACTCTCTTGCAAAGAGGTGTTTCTCTGTAAAGAATGAGGTGATGTAAATAGTGGGAGATTAATCATTCCTCCTCCCCTTTCCTCCCACTTACCTCGTGGATCATTAGGTCTCAGGAAGGTTTTAATTTTGTGTGTACATGAAAAAAAATTGACAAGGATTTCACCTGACTGGTGCCTAGGTCATGTTAAGATCTGTATCACAATCAACACTCATTAGTTCAAAACAGCAAAGAAACAATGCACCCTTCTGGGAGAGGAGGATATTTATCAAGTTAGGAGATTTTATGGAGGGTTATCTTGACAGCTGTACATACAGCTCTTCCTTTCTTCCACAAGAGTTTCTACCTGTATAAACAGGAGACAGGGAAAACAGGTGTCCCTTGTCATCCCTCTCACTTGAGTGATCACAGCTTTATGCCCTGGACTGCTTCCTTCAAGAAGGATTTCCATCACAGTAGCTTTGGGATGAGAATTTCAAAATGAGTTAAAACTGAGATGATTAGCGCTGAAATAATGTCTTGCTCCAATGCAAAGCCCCTGAGACTGGCCTGGATTGGATTTGCTCCAATCTGAGCTCACTTTATGCCTGGAGTTCTTTACTGTGAAATTTAGGGACTGGAGTTTCCCATGCAGAGCCGTAGGCTATGATTCACCCTAAGTCATATATTAATCAGATTTTGATCCTTTTTCATGACAAATGTTCCTGAGAATATAATTCTGTTGATAAGAGATTCCGTGGTGTCTGTCCCTTAGGGGTTAACAGTTGAATTCTTGTATTCATCTGCTAGAACTTCAAGTGATGCTCATCTGTGCAGAGAACAGGGACAACAATAAGAGATTTAAGGGATCAAATCAACTGAGCTAAAAATCAAGATTGGGGAGGAAACAGATTTTACTTAAATGTTTGAAATAAGATAAAACTTAAAAGCTGGAAATTTGCAAGTAGGAAAGAATGGAAAATACTCAATTACAATATTTCTCTATTTCTTGCCCAGTGTGTTTTAAAAATGTAAATGGATTTTTTTCCTTCTAAATTTGAAGCTTCTGGGGTTAATACTATTGATAACTAAAGTTAGAACTAGATTAGAACTTAAAAATCTTTAAATCAGTCATTATAAACTACTACTTTTTTTTTTTTTTGCAAAAGACTATCACAATCTGCTGCTTTCTTCCCAGTTTACTGAAACAGTCATCAAATCTCAGCCTTTCCTGTGCAGATTAAACTAACTGGAAGCAATATTTCATTCTGCCTTTTTCAAAGGTGATTTTACTGGTAACTGCTTCCATGGGGGGGTGCAGTGAATTTTAAACACTCTATCCTCTTTCTGTGAAAGATGCTGTTGAAGTGTATTACAAGCTGTTATTAAGTTTACAAAAAAGATTCACTCTGGAGTTACAGTATTTTATGTCAACTTTTAGCTTAGACTAAAGTTTTATAGCCAGGATATAAACTCCCGAATATAGGGTCTTCGTAATAGAAAACTTGTTTGACTATAGGGTCAGGAGGAGCAATGGTATAATGCAATTTATAGCCTGCTCAGCTTAGATTTACACTTCATCACAGTACAATATCAGGAGCAGATGTTACAGTGACAGTCCTCTCTCTTTTGTTGCTGTGTAAAAACAACACAAAATATAGTCCTAAAACAGAACTGCTGTTTTCTTAATGGAAGAGCAGGGGAGCTCATGTTTCCCAGAAGTATTTTTACAAGCATAACCTTTGCAATAGAAACACTTCAGATACCCCCAAACCCCTTCAAATACAGTGGCATTGAAAATAAATCCTCTGGTTTTAACCTGTGACATTAGAGACTAGAAGCACAGGAAAATCAAAGACTGAGCTCTCTTGAGACAGAAATCAAGCTACAGGGGTTCTAGAAAGTGTTGGGAAGGGGAAGTCTATTTTAGAGATTTGAAACAGGGCATTTGCCATGGATGGGATCATTGAGACTGGAAAGTGAGTACTCTGATTCAACAGCCTGCTCAAAGTAGGGCCAGCAAGAAGGAGTAAAGTCACTTTCTATTATTTGACCATGCAAGTAAGTTATATCTCTGCTGCAGAACTGCAAAAATATTGCAGTGCTTGCTCAGTGTCCAAATCAACCACTTCAATGACAGATATGTCACACTAATGCCACCTGAATAGAAACTTTTTCACTGGATCAGAGTACAATGTGCATGTAACAGATAAATTAGTGATGTTTAAGCCTTCTCCTGTCCCCTTGTGATCCACCACCCACTTTCTTTTTACTTTGCTAGTAGAAAAGAAATGAACAGCCCCTTTAAGGTATTTAATAATTGTAAAAACACTTTATTTTGAACCCTGGGTGTTGTATATGGGTTTCTCTGGGAAAAACTGATAAACATTAAAGTTTGGATCCAGTCTGGCAGAGCTTGTCCGGTGAAAGATCACTGGGACCAGCTAGTTTTTTTGTTCTGTGCTGGTGCAGAGTCTGCTCTGGGGAAGAAGAGTTCAAATACAGAGCTCCCAGGCATTACTGGAAATCAAATAAAGGTATCAGGAAAGTCTTCCAGTAACTTTCAAAAAACTGGTTACGTGAGATTACTGACAACAGAAAATCATGTATGTGGTTATGCCTGTCCTTATTTTTTTTGTTGCTGTCTGTCTTAAAGTCTGCAAGGTTGAGGGAGGACCAGTCTCCTTGCACCACCTCTTTGTGGTTGTATAAATCCCTTCCAGGCTTTAGAACAGTATCTCTCATCATCTGCCATCTTATAACTCTGAGGGGAGGACAATGTTGGTAATATTAGCAAAGAAATGCATTCCAGGGGGAGACTGAAGCTTTCTAACGATTCAGTTGGTGCTCACTGTTGTGGTATCGTTTTAACTATGTAGTTGCTGGAGCTTTGTGTCACCAGCAGAGTTAGCAGAAAACAATGAGATTTTAAAATACATTCTATTTAGTTAGCTCCTGGCTGCAAGAAATGCTGTGAACTACCGGTGAACCCTGGCTGAGAGCTAATGCCTGTCATTTCAAGCTTTTGGGCAGGTTCCCTGGTGTTTCCTAATGGTGCTCCTGGCCTTGAAGGTGCCAGATAATCCATGCACTGAAAAGGGCACTGAAGGTGTCTGTTAGAGGAGCTCAGTGAGTGGAAGCACTGGAGACAGAAATTCAGACTGTGTCAAGAGAGATACTGAAAATATACCATCGTTTAATCTGCTCTTATGTGCCAGTGTGTACCTGAAGGCACATAGTGAGCATGACTTGGCTGTGGGCAAGGGTCAGCACAGCTATTCAGAATGGGGTTCAATTGGCCATGTCTGGCCTGTATTGTCAGTGAGATTTGAATGTGAAGCTTACAAGCTCTGTACCACTAAACCTCCAAAACATTGATGTCTTCTGACTTGCAAATGGATGCCCAGACTGGCCTTTTGTTATTCACTAGGTTTGTGCATTATATCTTTCTGGCCTTGTAAAATATTTCACAGAAACAACATATCTGATGCCATTTTAACATGCCTGAGTTGCACATGCATAGACATGATTTTCAAGATATTTCTTAAAATTTTCTAAATTTCCTAAGTATTAACTACAGGGGAAGCAAGGACCATAAGAAGTTATAGTAAGTGTTTCTTCTGACTCTATGTAATTGATTGTTGGTTATAAACTAAAACACCAGAATGGACCTTTGACATTTATGACACTGCCAAGTAAACAGGGTGCTAAAGGACAGACCAGAAGCTCTGGTTTTGCTTTTCACTTTCACTCACTTTACTGTTTTCCTTCTCCATAACTACTCTGCTTTCAGCCTGACTTCTTACCAAGTTCTCTATGTATGCACAGTTTGTCACTCCATGATAATCTTGATGGAGGCATCAAGGAGATATCAGCATGAAAAAAAAAAAGTAGGATGAGTGATTAGAAAATTTCTGGAGGATGGGATGACAGGGTGAATCTCATAGGCAGGGATTTTTTTCACCTCCCATAATCCTGAGGAACCCAGGACTTTCAATTAGGGCAGATGTGCTCTGTGTTTTCACACATCAATCTTTCATCGGCCTTGCATCAATCATTCACTGGCTTGTGCAAATAACTTCTCCCAAACAATATTCTCCTGTCAGAAACAGGCACTGTCATCTGCAAACCTGTTTGAATATTTCATTGTTACCAGATGATCTTTTTTGTTGAGGATTTTTGAGCATTTTTTGGATGACATAGCAATATAATCCCTGTACTCCTTGCCCTAATGAATCTGGAAGGCCAAGGTAATGCCAGACAGTGACTGGGGCTCTGTCCTAGAAACCTCTTCTCTGTAGTCTATGCAGTCAGGAATGAAAGTAGCTGCAAACAGGGAGGCCTTGTTCACTGCTTGTTTGACTCCAGTCCAGTCAGGTTCAATCTATTTAATGTCAGGATTGGCTAGAGTCATGTGAAGGCCATTCTCAATAGCCAGCAATTCAGTGGACAGTGGTGGGAGCCTGTACACATGTGGTATGTCAGAGGCTTGTTATCACCTGAAAACCCTTCAAATCCTCCTGCCTCTCTCTGGAAGTTTGGGGGATTTGCTAATTAATATATATCACACTTACAGATAATTCTTCTTGGCCTTCATTTAAAAAGTATACCCTGATCTCATTAACTAGAAGGCCTCAGCACAGGGTCAGTCTATAGATGTGGTGTGGAGAGAGGCTTCTGTTTTTAGTTGCGGAGTTCTTGGCTGGCAATGTCAGACTTGGCTAAATAGCTACTTGGTTTTATAAATCCATTTTATACACATACAAAACTTACTTTGGCTACCTATTCTTTTAGGAAAGTATTAATCCATAGGTTACAGTTCAAGTAGTTGTCAGATTACTTGTTTTCTGAAGGTGATATTGAAGGCTCTTTGTGCATGGTCCCTTAGAGGCCACATTTTCCCGAGACTAGGTCAGTCTAGGGCTTATGTGGGGAGAAGGAAACCATAGAACTGAGAGGAGTCCTGGTGAAAACTGACCTACCCAACAACTTCTGAAAAGGTGGTCTGGCCAGCTTTGGCAAACTGCAGTAAGTTGGCTGATCTGAGTACTTGAAAACTAGACCTACCCACAAAGTACATTACTGATGCAATAAACAGTAAATGCCTGTGAACTCGTCTTATTCATGCCTGGCTTGGACAATATAGTCCTTACTCCTAAGTGAAGAGAACATAGTACCTGTAATGCAAGTGCATCTCAGAAAAGGTCACCAATGAGTTTTTGTTCCTAATAACACAAAGATGACCATTACTTTGTGTGATGGCAAATAGCTTTTGCAGGAACAGTGTGCTAACTTGACCCAGGTCTTTTAAAAAGTGCATCAACAGATTAAAACTACAAATTAACACCATGTTCCTATGCTCCTGTGGTCTCAGAATTCTCCCTGAAAATACAATAGCTCCTGCAAATGTGTATTGAACTTTTTGTCTTTGTGCTCTCTCACCAGGTTTCTTAGTGCTATGCTCTTACAGTAGAAAAGACTTTGAAATCAATTGCTGAAATGTAGTTCAGTTTATGGTTCATAAAGGGCTTTGGGAAACCATTTTGTATAGAAAGTGTGATATAAATATAGGTAGCATATTCATTCCCTTTTCTTAGGTTTGAAATTATCCTATTAAGCTGGCAAACCTGTCAAATATGTAACTTAGCTTACTGAAGCCCTGCCTACCAAAAGGCACTTAAGTGGATGCTTAAAATTAAGCACATGATTTAATTCTGCCTTATGCAGTTCTTAAACACAGACATAAGTCTCACTGGAGTCAAGGCAAGCACATTAAAGCTAAGTGTATGCTAAGCACTTTGTTAAATCAAGGCCTAACTCTGGCTATGTTCATATCCTTTCCTAATTCTGAAAAACAACAAGTATGCTGCAACAGGCAGTGACATCTCAACTTCTGCCCCCATTAAATAAGTTAAAAAATCATGAATCCTAAAGCAATTGCATTGCCATCATACTACTTTTCTTTTATGATTAATCCAGAGTGTGATATGTCTTTCTATAGGATTAATATCTTAACAGCAAGGTAATAGGTAGTGTGACATTTAATCTCTTTGATTAAATTCCATACTAAAAATGTCCCATAAATAAAAGAAACAATTGAGGCAATCATAAATTATCTTCATTGTTGCAAAGTGATGGATTTAGTGGTTACAGAGGGTAAAATCTCATGAGCTCATTAAAAGCTATAAGGGTTTTTTCCTTCCACAGCCCTAAAAGATGTTGTGGCCTACGGCAGGTTTTCTCACATTGCTTTCATTTAATCAGCTGAAACCTTAAGCAGAAATAGGAGATGCTGTAGGTATGTGCCATTTCATTTTCCAGTAGAGACGGCCAGATCCAAATAGGTGTCTCTATCTCAGCTGCCTCCTGTGGGCTCAGCACTATGTGCCTGATGAAAGAGAGTGTGGGGGGTTTTTTTGTTAATAGCCAGAATCAAATTATTTCAAGATTGGAGTCTGCTTTTCATCTCTGGCACTGACCTTCGCTGTGACCTTGGGCAAGTCACAGAAGGCCAAATTTTCAAGAGCTCAGTATCAACCACCAGAGCCAGCTCAAAATGTATCAGATACAGTCATAGTGCCAAATTAATATGGTTTGGATGAAACTCAGCAAACTGTGCTTTTCGGAGTGTTTGCCTAAAAGCATCACAAGGGAGATGCTTATCTGAGTCTGAAAATCCACATGCAGGTGTAGGTCCCAAGGCTTTCAAGGCTCCACTGTGCTACTGAAATGCACCTGAAGGATTTATTTCTCCCTTTCCAATATGAGCAAAAGGTTTCACTTCACTTAGCATAATAAGATATCATTTCCAATTAGAAAAGCCTTTTTTACTACAGATACTAAGACAGCTTTTTCCTTTCTGTTCAACTATGGCAGGTAGAAAAGTTAAGTGACAAGGGCAAAAAAGTGGGAAGACTTTCATCCGAGTTGCTGTGGGTTTCAAGGGCAGTAATATAAGAGCTTTGCTAGTTCCTGAAATCTGTGCTGTTTGACTCCTTAAAACAAACTGACATGGCCATAAAAATTATCCTCCAACAAGGACACCACAGATGCACAGGCTGCACTGTACAGTCGTCTTGCACTGTGCCTCTGCTGAGCTGCACAGTCTCAAGGTTAGGGATGGACAAGAGGCTGCTATACTGTCTGACAGTGCTATTAAAAAAAAAAAAAAGCCATCCCATTCATGAGATTAAGGATTCAAATGAAAGGCTTTCTGTAAAGATGCATTTTTAATATAAAAGGCTTCCAGCAGAGAAGTCCCCCATGGTGCAGTTTGTAGGATCTTGTAAGAGTTTAGCAAGATTAAGTTAATGCAAATTCCTTCAAAAGTATCTGCACAACCCACAATGAGGTTTTACTGCACACTTCACCAGATGAAATGCTGCATTTTAGTGTTAAACCTTGCTCAAATACCCATGAAAACAACAGATCTGACAGTATCAGGCACACCAGGTTTCCTACTGGGAAACTATGGCAGAAAGTCTTATTGCCCATGGCATTCTGAGTATTCTGCAAGGATGGGCCATGAGTGGTTTTGCTGTAGGCCTTTGCCACCAGTAGAGAGCAGGGAACTTCTACTTTTGTGTCTTCCCCTCCTCACCCCACCCCCTCCAAAACTGAAGGAAAAAAAATTGCCCATACTGACCAAAAAATTTCTCTCATTACTATCTCAAGAGCTGCCTACAGCCTGTCCCCTATATCGTGGGAGGCCTGTTTTAGCCAAGATTCATGGAAGGCAGAAGCTTGCTGACAGATGCTGATAAATCAATCAGATCTTGGATTGCTTTTTGAAAACTTCAGCCTGTTTTCCTGAAATCTGTTATTAAACTTGCCCTGTTCAGACCAGTTCCCTTCACAATGACCTCCAACATTGTTTTGCTGGGGAAGCTGTGAAAGGAGATTGGGCACCGGACCAAGGACCCTTAAAAACTTGTCTTGCTAAACAGATTATGGAGGAAGGCAGAGCCTCCAGACAGTGCAAGAAACATCAGAGTGGCCCAGGACTGTGTCAAAAACACCTGTTATTGGAAATCTAAGAATGCTTTGGGTGGATTAACAGTGAATGCATCCCAAAGGGACCAAAAAAGGGGGAAAATCACAGGTTAGCTTCCCTGTGCTTTGTTTCTTTGTCTTTCTTTTCTTTATGTATCACCATATTGTAATTGGTTTATCACAGACTGTACCAGTGCAATCCCAGATTACTGTAGAAACCTCGCAATGAGCCTCTAGAAATGTGAATTTTTAAAACAACCTTGCCAAACTCTTCCATTGCCGGTGTAGGTCTGAGAGTCACAGGCTGCAGCTGGGGATGGAGATGTGTTTTGCATCTGGTAATGTTAATACATTTTACCCATCATTTCTTTCAAACTAAAGCAATGTATGTAATATAGGATGTCTATTCTATAGCATTTTCATCTGGTTACTTGCAGCCTGAGTTCAAAAGTTCTACCATCTAGGGTTATTTGAAATGCCCCAGGGCATCCAAGACATCCATGTGGGCCTGGAAGATGTGACCCAGGATACAAGGCTACCCAAGTCCTTCAGAAGGGGTATGTGGAGCCTGACAGCCTGGTAAGCTAGGGAACCTCCAGTGACATTTTAGACATATTTTGGCACTTGAATCCTATTCCTGTTGGCTGCAGTGAGGGCTCAGACACCTAGTGCACATCTAGACACTTGCATGTAGACACCAAATGTAGGTGATCCATCTGGAAGGCTGAATGATCTGTCCCCATACAAGCTCCCTGTCAGTCCTACCTGTACTTTTGCAGGTACGTTGCTGAGCAACTTGCAGGCACTGAGTCCTTGAGACCATTAATATTCCTGGGAAACCTGTGAAACTGATCAAGCAGAAAAAAAAGTCTTATTGAAACCTGGGAAGCAAACTCTTGATTTTGAAATTTGTAATTACATTTCAGTTTGTTATGAAAACTACCTCAAAACACAAATTCCGAAGTTGCCTTATAGGATTTCTTTTTTTATTTTCACACACACAAAAAAAAGAAACACTTCTCACTATGACTGAATTTGATTCAAAACTTAATTTTCCATAGGGAGGGAAAATTCAGATTTTTCCCACCTCCTTTGTTATTCAGGCTGATTGTGCTTCAGGCAAGAACTAGTAGGATTTAGGGGGAACTGGTAACTACCAGGACAATTTCAGAAGTTTGTGACATGACCTGAAGAAACAATTGATTTGCACTATCCCTTGACAAGGAATATATGTCATGTACAAGGAAAGAAGCAGCCCAGCATCTGAGGTCAATTGACCAATGTTCCCACAGTGCAGAGATGGGGTAGGTTTAGCTGTGCAGAGCAAATGATGCAGTTTCTTTAATAACAAGCAATCAACCCTGTCTTTTTTGAAGCCAAGGGAATTCTCCCATTGCTTTTAATGTGTTCTGATTTCTGGTATGAGGAAAGTACCCACCTCAGGCATCTGAGTGCAGTTGCTCAATTCAGACCAAAGTAAAACATGTCTGACTGCTTTATTATGTTTGGAAGGTCATAGTTTAGAATGGAAAGAGCTGGAACAAAAAAAAAAGTTTTGATGCAACTAAGCCTTGAATATTTTGTTGTTGTTGTTTCTGATTTGCATTTGTTCTAGTTCCTTTTCTCCAAATAGAAATCTTTATCATTTGCTGGTAATGAGGAATTGCAGCTATAAGTGTAGCCTGTGCAGCAAACGTAGTATTCCTTTTCCATCACTCACTTTCAGTCTCTTTGTGTACCTTTTACATTCTCATGCCATATGTGTCCAGTTTCATGCCTACATGCACTTTTAACAAGTGAATTTCCAAAGTTTGCATGGATGAGTATTTAAGGGAGCTTCCTTGTTTACCCTCAGTCTTTGTACATCTATTGAGTCTGGTGCCCAAGAGGTGCCAAGAGCATCAGCATTCACAAACATCACTGGCAAATAAAAATGCTCAGCATCAGCTT
Source organism: Acanthisitta chloris (assembly GCF_000695815.1). Taxonomy (NCBI): domain Eukaryota; kingdom Metazoa; phylum Chordata; class Aves; order Passeriformes; family Acanthisittidae; genus Acanthisitta; species Acanthisitta chloris. The sequence continues at coordinate 39,695 of NW_008666423.1, read as the reverse complement.
TTTTGTCCAAAGTTTTGCTCCTATAACATATCTCATCCAAGAAAACTGCCATAGTCATAAGGACTATCAATATGGTCACCCTGAAGCAGAGGGTTAGCACTTTAGCATGCAGACTCTGAGTGTGTATTGGAATTTAGGGTTGATTTAGTGGTTATTCTCTGTGGGGTTTTAGGGCTCTATTTTTTTTTTCTTCATCCCTTAAGTACTGCAGAAGTGTATCTCAGATTGCCTTGAAGAGCTATTCAAAGGATCAGCCTGCATATTTATTTGCTTTTTCTTCTAGAAGCCCTTCAATTTAGTTGTAGCAGCTTTAGAAAATGAGGTGGAAAACAGAAATCAGAACAGGGAGTTCTGGCATTGCTGGAAGTGTCCTGCTTGAGCTGGAGGCTTGAAGAATGGGTGAAAGCTCCAGATACACTGCCACTTATACTGGGCAACAACTAAGCAGAATGAGAATTCAAAAGAGGGATTGAGCTGGAGAGAAAAGGGATTTACTGGATGAATTTCAGCAGACCAGGATATAGGATTTGATGGCAGCCTAGGATTGACTCAAACAGTGTATTGTAGCAAGTGTTTATATTTGCAAATACCCTGGAGCAGTAGGCTCCAGTCACTGCCAGAGGGGTTTTTCAGGGTTGACAATACATATTGATAATACTTGGCATTTATCTGCCAAGTCGAGAATTACTGGTGCTGGAATCTTTGTCTGTTTAGTTAATGAGAGAACAGAAGTAACACAGTCTGATTTCCCCAGCCATTCACACCTTCACAATGAAGCCTGAATTTCTAATGCTCCTGGTCCCACTGCTGTGTAGGCTTTCTTTAAGATATCAAGTACATGTGATAAATAGGTTTGAGGAAATCTCTCCTTTTCAGTGGATCCCATGAGTAAAAAAAGTAGGGCTAAATACATGAAATAAATAATTAATTTTGAATTATTTACTCAGCTTCACTTATTTGTTCTCATTTGCTTCCTTTTTACTTAAACAAGATCATTCATCCCCTCTTCCTTCCTTAAAAGATATTTCAAATGTTTTATAATCACTTTGCACATATCAAGTGCTGTTAGATACTACTGTCATACTGCTGTTTGGGAAGCCTACAAATAATATTGTATGCATTGAAGTAAATAAACCTCATTAGCTTTGTTAACTCCATTGATCACGGTTAATAATGTTAATGAAGGCTATTTTAGCATCACTGTCAGAGATTTAGGACTAATTCATCTCATTATAAACTTTTGTGGAATTACAGTCCTCTTCAAATTTATCCCTCAGTGCTATCAGATTTTATGTGAGGTCAACGTTTTCCCACGAGTTTTTGAAATGCAATTCAATATAAAACAGTGTTCTGGAAACATTTTGAAAGGGTTTGAGTTTGATGGCAAATGGGCTAAAAAATCAGAGAGTGAGAAGGATTAGAAATTGTAAGGGAACCTACACAGAATCAAACATCTACTTTTTTGCTTCAGTTGCTGCAGTCCAGGCTCCATGTGATAGAGATGTCACCTTGAGTATCAGTGGCCCAAATCCCAGGTCTTAGTCAATCAGGAGGCAAGTCTGATATAAAGATAAACATTTAGAGCTTTAAAGAACATTCCAACATGTAGATCCAATGCACATAGACTTTACCTTACTGTTCCCTTACTGGTTGTTTTGGATAAATTTATGGACTAGGATTTCCACATTTGGGAGATTGCAGGAGGGTGTTATCAGACTTATGTATTAGTCTATTTATAGATGGTACTGAGGCAGTTATATATAGCAGATACTGTATTGTACAGGCTTGACATGATAGAGTTAATTCTATAAGGAGCCACAGAAAAGATGAAGAGTTTAGTTTCATTAAAATGTTGTTTCTTTTTTTGTCCAAATGGTGACAAAACCATGTTTTCTTAACTGTATAACAATTCTAACTCTCCTACTTGCACATATATCACATTTCCTGAGCATTTTAAAATTTAAAGCAACACAATGAATACCATTTTCTACTTTGATGCTATTTTTTATTTTCTATATATCTGCCATTATGTTTTCTGGCATGGATTAGAATTGGAAGTATCTAAAATACTTTGGGAAATGTCTTCCAATAAATCTTTGCCGTTAAAAGCAGGAATAACCAGTGACATAAAAGAGCCAGTTTTGCAGTTAGACTTGATAAGTATCTATTCACATACCAGCCTCCTGTATGAGGTACCCAAATCTTCCTCAAGCACAAGAACCTTTCCTTAGAGTTTTTCCCATTCCCACAGCATGAAAACATATCAGTTATTCATTTAAACAGAGTTGATCCTAGATAAACATAGTTTCTGTATTTCAGTCTCCAGTTATAACATGTTAAATGTCTATGCTGAGCTTGAGGATAGTTTGAATTTTTTAAGAACAAAAACCTGAAGCATCTCCAATGTAGCATTCCCTCAATCAGTGTGATGGTGCATCATCCCTCCAGCCTCAGGCTGCACTAAGATCTGAGAAATGCTGGAGAGGCTCAAGGCTGAGATTGGGCTTGACAAACAGCACCTGGGCTAAGCTACTCTTGAGTTTAGCAGAAACACTGTCTGCTCCCAGGAACTAGTGCTGTCTAACGAGCTCCTGTTTTTTAATGAACAGCCTTGGAAACTTTTTTCTTACCTGAATAACAACCCAAGTAGAAAAACGTTTTTGTTATCAAACATTCAAAGAAAGTTTCCAACCCCAGCTGTGACCAGGATGGAAAATTATGATGACTAAAGCCGACTCTCTTGCAAACCTATAAACAGCAGTCCAAAGTGAGTGAAGTCCCTGGTTAACTGGAGAAAGGGAAACATTGCACCCAGTTTTAATAAAGGTAGAAAAGAGGACAGGGAGATGATTCAGGATAGCCAGCACAGCTTCACCAAGGGCAAGTCCTGCCTGACCAACCTAGTGGCCTTCTATGATGGTGTGACTACAGCCCAAGCTGACCATGAGTGGGCAATGTGCAAGGCCTATATCCTGGGCTGCACCAAAAGAAGCCTAGCCAGCAGGTTGAGGAAGGTGATTCTGCCCCCCTGTTTCGCTCTGCTGAGACCTCTGAAGTCCTCAGTGTAAAAAAGACAGGGAGCTGCTGGGGCAGGGGGACACAGAAATGATCGGAGGGCTGGATCCACAGGTATGAATGTTGCTCTCCTAGATTCTTAAGTACTTTAGACTTTTAAATAAGTTAAGCCTATAAGTGAGTTGCTGTTGTGCTATTCTATATGAATCCTTCATTAAATCATTAAAGTGCTGTTAACTTTCAGTGCTGTTAAACCTTTAGGCCTAATTGCTGGTCAAGTCCAGGGCTCAGTATAGCAAGGGGGTCTACTCTGAACCTTGTGCCATAATAGAAGATTCTTCCTTACTCCTTTTTGTCTCTAGCCTTTCCTGTTCTTACTCTTGCCCCCTGATTCTTCCTTACTCCTTTTTGTCTCTACCCTTTCCTGTTCTTACTTTTGCCCCCCACTCCACCCCAGTTTCAATATAGATAATTTTGGGGTTTATTTTGGTTGTAGATTGATTGATTTTAGGTTTTGGTTTGCTTTTTCTCTGGAGGTTTTAACCCTCTAGTAAGCACTAGAATGAACCTTGGCAACAAACTTTGTCATGCTTTCACTTTTATATTAAACCTGCTTTTACTGATGCCTTTGCCTACTGATTCTTTAAGTGACCTTAAAACACTCATTCATGATGGTCAGGAAGCCTTAAATACCTTTCCCACTCTTCATGCTTTGCAAAAAAAGACATTTCTGTTCTTACATAATCAGTGGCAGAAAGATTCAGGAAAAGGGGGAGGGGAAAAGACACTTTAGATATCCAAGTAGTGAATTGCCTGAGCCTTTACATGAGTTTCTTTTAACTGCTCTGTGGTTAACTTCCCAAGTTTCTTCCAGTAACTAATGCTGGATATTAGTTTAATGGGTCATAGTAATTGATTGGATCATAAATAGAGATCTCCCACCACTGAAGCTTTAAAAAAAAAACAAACCCAGAGGGGTTTTCAAGAGGAAGCTAAACCTCAGTACAGCAATACAACATAACATGTCACTGTTGGCTTTCCCTTAGTGGGAGAGACTTTCCTGACCTTGCTGTATTTCCCCTATGCTGAAAAGGAAGAGTGGCTATTCCATCAAGGAATACAGCCAAATTGTATTTCCCTTTTTCTTTTTTTTTCCTTTGAAAGGAAGGATCAGGGCTGAGTCTATGAGTGCAGGTCACTGGAATGACCTAGAATTGTTTTAAAATCATGAAGAACTCATCAGTTTTGTCAGGTGTCAGTGACATTTCAGTTCTATGGCAATCTGGTACCTTGGCCTGAATTTCTAAGGGAAGAGGCTACATGAGAGCAACTTCATTATTGCAGTGCTTTATTGAAGTCTTTGATGGGTAACTAAGAAGCTATTTACATTGACCTTTACAGTACTGGCCTGAGGCTCACAACAACTTGGGAACACTCATTGCCACTAAAGCTCTGCAGAGATATTTCACACTGTAGGAGGTAGGAAGGAGGCAGACTGTTAACAGCAATGGTCTGAAAGATTTCCAGGAGCAACGACTGAATGTGCACCACTGCCTGAGGGCTGTTTTCAGCCCTACTTTACACCTTGCTCCTGCTCTGTTTAGGTGCTGGATTGCCACATGCTGCAATGGAGACACCTGCTTATTTAAACTTCTAGGACTGATATCACAGAACTTTGACACATCTCACTTAGATTCTCCAGGACTAAGGTGGACAATTTTATGGTAAGGTGTATCCAAAGACACCTATAAATGGAGATGGTCAGCAGTAGGCCATGTCAAACTGTATATAAAGTAAGCAGGTGTAGCTGGTCTGTGGGGACTGGAGCAAAAAAAGGAGTAAGCAGTGATCAGAAAACTTCAGCTAAGGAAAACAAAAGGATAATGAGCCTTGACTGACTACCAAGCAGCCCATCAAGGACACTTAGAGATGAAGATGAGGAAGGGTGAGGAAGTAATGACCCCAGAGAAGACTGATGACCATCACTAGGCTCCACATGCATGTGTAGAGCCACAAAACTTATGTGACCAAAGGCATGTTGGTGCCCAAATTTTCAGACCCAGCTCATCCTGTCATGTACCAGTCAGGTCAGGATGACGCCGCAAAATGATGATATATAAGGCCATGCACACCTTCTGGGGAGGAGGCCCAATAGAACCTGAGGACCACGGTGCCTCCACAGGGACACCTGCTGAGCTTCTGCACCTGCCACCACCACTCCCACACCCCCAAATGGGACTCTGTGCTGGACCACTCATCACTCTTGGAGTTGGTATGTACTCATAATTGTTAGGGACATAACTTTTCCTTTATTAGTCTAGTAGACTTTGTATTGTTTTTGTAAGAGCACATATATATATAGGTGGAATAAATAATTTTGAATTTACTACCTGAGTGTGTATGTCTGTCCCATTATCTCAGAATCCTTGATCCCCTGAACATAAGGAAAGGAAGCATAAAAATAGGGACTGAGGGCATCAGAGCCCAGCTTGCAGGCAGAAAGCAGATACCCAGCTTGCAAAGTGAGCAGGAGAAGATCAGACCTAGAATAAAGCATGACCAGCTGCAGGCAAGTACATACTATGAATCAGGTCCTGAAACTTGTGAGATTTTAAAATAAGATTGGGTAGTTTTTATTTGCTGTCTGTCTTAACAGTTCTTCTGACAGGTCTCCTGTTGTGCTAACATAGAAAATTAGCCTGCAGCCTCAAAATAAAAAGAGGTGGTCCTTTTTAACCCATCAACAAGGTCATCTTGGCCAGGAAATGCGCCTTTTTTTTCCTGACAAGATCACCAAATGATTCTCCCTTCTTGGTTCACTCACAGGGTGTTGTTTTTTGTTCCTCCTTTGCTCTTTCTATGTCAACAAAACTTTCTAGAAATGATGGTCAGTGTGGTCTGAGGAGACAGATGAAAGAATTTGCCCTGCCTGTGGGATTTTCTTTGGTAGTAAGAGCACTCCCATATCCATTTTCATTTTATCCCAGGGAGTCTGTTCCAGGAGAGGCATAGGAACAGAAGAGAAGAAACCTTTACCCATGTGGATGGGAAGGAAATGCACTGAGCTGGACCTCTGTGGTCCTTAGAGTCCTGCTGCTGCAGATGTAGAATTGAAAAACCCACTTTTTCCTTCACTTGGTGGGGCCAAAGTAAATCCCTGGGTGGCCTCCGTAGATGTGACAATTGAGTAAGATCGCCCCCTTGCTTGCCAAGACATAAGTGTGCCACTAGAGCTTTTCCCCTTCAAGCAGAGCCCTCCCATCCCTGTCCCCGAGGGATCTCCTCTCCAAGACACAACTATTTGAATATGTACTTTTCATACTGCCTTGGCTGGCATTTCCATGTTTGAAGTTGTTCTGCCAATTCCAGCCATACAAAAAACACACAAGTAGCTTCTGAAAGTAAATCCCTTCTGGCTTCCTTCCATTTGCATTTTACTTTGACTTGTAACTTTGAGGTTGTATTTGATCACATTCTTACAGCTTCTCTTTACAGCTGTAAAAATTGAGTTTAAAAACAAGTTGAAATCGAAGCTGGCTTGGTCCAAGAGTAGGGGCTTTAAAATAAAAGTATTTCAAGACTCAAAAAACAGAATGTGAGCAGCACCAGCTGAGCCGGATGTCTAATGTTCTTTTTCCTCTCATCAATTTGCTCAGGAACATTCATTGTATCAGCTACTTGCATTTGCGTTTTACCTTCAAGAAAGTGTGAATGTCTTGATGAAACATAATTTCCAGGGAGAGGTCCCCAGTCTGGTATGTGTCAGAAAGGACAAACCCAAATGCATATATTTTTACCATGTCCATTGAAGAAATACTGTTCTCAGGGCTTTCTGAGGAGGAAAAAAAGTTTTTGCCTTTCCTTCCGAAAGTGATTTTCACTCTGTATAGTCAGACATTAGAGGGATGCAGTGTAAAAAAAGCATGCTATCCATCTACTGTAACTTTAAATAAAGCTTTCTTAGCAACACAAAATTTTGGGATATTGTCCCATTTCAGAATCTGAGCCAGCCTCATTAGCTTTCAGATAGGTTCAGATGAGTTTTCATCCCTCTTAATAGAATGAAAACTTGAGTATGATGTTAGGGACTCAAGAACTTAAAATGAGTTCATTGTACTTTGGATGAAGCAAATTTCAGATTCAGGATGAAAGTACAATTCCAATACAGATTGACAAAGATTTGTCATTGACACAGAATTGTAAGAGTAAAAGGAACTTCCTAGATGACAAGTTTAGTCCCCTGCTAATACCTGCATGACATAATCCCTTAAAAAAAAGTATTTACTTTAAAGGGACTTTTTAAAAAAAATAGATTGGTGCTTAGTAAAAAGGAAAAGACTGAAAGCTTTTCAGACCTGGCACAGATAGGCAGACAAGTCTTAAAACAGGAAACAACAGTGATCTTCTGTGTGAAATCAAGGTCACTGAGGAATTTAAGAAGAGCAAGATGAGCAGATCAGTTACATGCACAGCTGAAGCAGGTAGGAGCTTTTGCTCTCTTTTATACTAACTGGAGAGGGATACAGGAGGTAGTGTAGGAAAAGACTGTCTGCAGTGATAAAGCATCCTCTAAACCTTGTAATTCTGTGCCTCCTGTGAAGTATGCCAGAACTGCAACAGAAGCAGCACAATCCAGATTTGATTGACACTTTGCCAAGGAAAGGCACAAGCACAGAATTGAAAGGGTTGCCTTCCTCTCCTCACAGCCCAAATGTCATGCAGAGATAAAGGTTACCATGAGTAACAAGTCTGGTTTCCCAGGGCGAGGGCATGCAGCACCATGGCTCTTCATATATGAAACGTTTAGTGGAACAGTGAGCTGGCTACACACACAGGCTTCGAGATTAGCAGCAACAACAGTTGACTTCCCTGTTGTCTCAGTGCCAGTTGCAGAAGTTGCATGCTGTTCCAATCTGATCTCTCAGTAAATCTGCAGGAACATGGAAGGAAGCCTATGCTCTCTGATAAATGATGCACCCTACAAAGAGGAGCCCTTCCTGTGTCACTTCATGATGCTTTGATCATGCATTCGGATCAAAAATAGTATTCGATTTGCTTGGGGGCTAGAAGAGCTTCTGAAGTCATAAGGTGGTCATCAGAGCTCCAGTTTTCTTCAGAATTTGCCTTAACACCTTGTACCTGCTTAATTAGATTGAAAGAAACTATTGATTCTGATTCCCAATTCAACTCCCTGTTGGAAGAAAAGTCCTTCATAAAATGAAAGTATGAAGGAGGAGAAGAGACACTTCATTAACTGTTTAGAGGCTTCAGGAATGGATTGTTACACTAGGCAGAATAAACAATACTGCATTTTACTTAGTATTAAATACTTCACCTTGATCATCTTAAAATAGTTGTTAACTTGCTAACAATTAACCAGCAAGGCCATCTTTGATATGCAGATCTTGTTGGGAACATTGAATGTGATTTGGTCATTTTAGGATTAGTGGGGAGACAGGTGACATTACTCTTCTTGTGTTGCTGCTTTATGCCCAGATGGAAGTCTAGCTGATGACAGATGCCCTCTGACTTTGCTCTCCGCAATGTAAAAACACCCGCATGTGTAAAAGCAAGAGCATTTCAAGACTTCCTGGTTGAATGTTCTACATCTCTTGCTAGTTATTTCCCAATCACTAACTTGAAGACCTACTGGCTTTTAGCTTTCCATAAGAATGTAGTGGTTTTGGCTGGAACAGAGTTAATTTCCTTCATAGTAACTACTATGGGCCTGTGTTTTTGATTTGTGCTGAAAACAGCATTGATAATTCAGGGATGTTTAGTTCTTGCTGAGCAGCAGAGAGTCAGGACTTTTCTGCTTCTCAACCCACCCCACCAGCTAGGAGGCTGGGAAGCTGGGAGAGAACACAGCCAGGACAACTGACCCCAACTGAGCCCAGGGACATCCCATCCCATATGGTGCCATGATCAGCACATAAAGCTGTGGGGAGAAAAAAAGGGGGGATGTTCAGCATGAAGCATTTGTCTTCCCAAGTTAATATTACATGTCATGGAGCCCTGCTTACCTGGGGATGCTGTACCTGCCTGCCCATGGGAAGCTTGTGGCTTTTGCTTTACCTGTTAAGCTGTCTTTATCTCAACCCAGGAGTTTTCTCACTTTTACTCTTCTGATTCTGTCTCCCATCTTAGTTGGCTTAGTTGCCAACAGGGGTTAAACCATGACAAATATCCACCCTTCACTCCCTTCTTCCTTCTACCTTTTTGTCTGTCTATTAATAGACTGATAGGATTAGTGTAATACTTCATTGACTGCTGGTTGTCAATCAAACTTCCCTGCTTTAAACAGCAGGCAGCACATTCTCTCATAAGTAGGAGGTGTTGTGGAGGGAGCGTTCAATTCAGCCTCCCAAGATTTGTCCTTACAGAAGAGGGGACAAAATTGAAGCATCTGATTTCAGTCTTAGTTTTTAATCCAGAATATCCCTGTTGGCCACTTGCAATGTGCAGTACATAGCAGCCCATGCTCTCGACCTCTTCGACAGGCTTAGTGGTATGCTTCTTTTTCCAGTTAGGAAGATTGAATTTCTTTCTGGTTTTTATTAGCTTTATCCCCTCAGTAGCCTAATAAACTCTGCAGCTGAAGCAGGGGAGGGGAGTAGGCGTTTTTCCCTGGCTCTGCTGCTCTGCAGGAGGCTGCGGTCGCATTCGTGTGTGTGTTGTGCCATCGCGCGGTGCTGCTGCCGCACTGCCAACCGCTCCGCATCCCTGGGACCCGCGCTGAGCTAATCACCTGCCAAACGGCTAATCACCCATCAATACTGCCTTCGAGCCTGCCTTCAGCCCTGCGAGCGGCTGCAGCCTCCAAAGCTTCCCAGTGACCAGGGCATTAAAACTCTTAGGGAGAAATTAGCGAGTGGCCAAGGAAGGTGATGGGATGTGCTTAAAGGACTTGTGCCTGTCCTGACACTCAAAGGCAGCAAAAACCCTAAATGGGGATTCACTTTTGTTCTACAGAGCTGTCTTCATTTGGATGTGGGAAAGATACAGGAAAACTGTATTATCTTCTAAGCATTCATTACCACTATCAGTGATCAGCTTTTTATCAGGTGCTTTGACAGCTCCAGGGATGTAGGGCAATACTCTGTAGAGCTGGCTCCTGCACTCTGGCTCCTGCTAAATTCTGGAAAACTTTACCTAGTGCTTCTTACTCTGTAAGTAATGGTAACACTAAAGAGGTTAAAAACTGTAGAAAATACGTGTCTAATGGCATTCTAACATATTTTCTAAATTGCATTATGTTGTCCAGTAGACTCCACCAGGGAATAATCTGTCTCATTGACTTGAATCTGCACAGTTTATCCTGGTTTTCTGTAGAAGTAAAGTTTGCAGGACTGCAAGTATCTCCACCATTCTTGCCTTCAGTTTGAATTTATTTGACACAGTAGTAGTTTCAAAGACCTGAAATTCCCATGCATTTTGCAAAAATAAGAAAAGATCAGAGAGACTCTAGTAGAGCTTTTACCCAGAATAAAGAGTGGAGCATAAAGTGACCCTTGATTAGACATCAAAGTATGCACTTGGAAGGGCAGCTGGAAGACATAAGTCCACAGCATCACCATCTTCTTTTGATGTGCTACTTGCAAAGATTACATGTTATTCTTCCTTATGCATGCAGAGACAAAGCAACAGAAAATGAACATCACAGGTGGTTCTCACACTGGTGCAATTTCCTAACAAGTCATTTTATAAGGTCATAGCAATACTCTGAAATTGTTGAAATGGCATCTGGGCTGCCTTTTTGATCTAGAGGATTCTGTTATCATTCATTTTTTACAGCTTATTGTAGCAAGAAAGCACAGACCCTGAAAATCTATAATCCAATATTTGTTTCTCAGGAATATTTATATCCTTATAAACATACAAAGAAAGAACCCTTCTAGACAATTAATTTGTACTATAAAATTATTTCATGTAAGGCCAAATACAGATATCAATGCTCCTAATGAAGAACATTCTTCTGAGTGAGTTGTCACAGCCAAGCCAGCAAAACAATTTAGAACAAAATTACCTATAGGTAGTAGGGGAATCTTTAAATCAATTCAGAAAAAAAACATCCAAACAAATAGTATGGACAAAACCACATACCAGAAAGAGGTGACACATTACCAGAAGATGGAAAAGGAGCAACCTGTGCTCAGGTGGCCAAGAAAGCCAATGGCATCCTGGCCTGTACCAAGAACAGCATGGTCAATAGGACCAGGGAAGTGATTCTTCCCCTGTACTCGGTGTTGGTGAGGCCACATCTTGAATACTGTGCTGGAGCAGGTCCAGAGAAGAGCAGTAAGGCTGGTGAAGGGACTTGAGCACAAGTCCTACAAGGAGAGGCTGAGGGAGCTGGGCTTGTTTAGCCTGGAGAAGAGGAGGCTCAAGGGAGACTTTACCACCCACTACAACTACCTGAAAGGAGGTTGTAGTCAGGTGGGGGTTGGTGTCTTCTCCCAGGCAACCAGCAGTAGGACAAGAGGGCACAGACTCAAGCTCTGCCAGGGGAGGTTTAGGTTGGCTATTATGAAGAGACTGATCAGGCATTGGAATGTGCTGCCCAGGGAGGTGGTGGATTCAGCATCCCTGGAGGTTTTCAAGATGAGACTGGATGTGGCACCTAGTGCCATGGTCTAGTAACCACAGTAGGGTTGGACTTGATAATCTTGGAGGTCTTTTCCAGCCTAGTTGATTCTATGATTCCATGAAATCATTCTGCATAGTCTTGATTACTTTTTATCTATATTCAACTCTTTTGAACCATAGGTTTGTAAGCCATGATATAACAGGAAGAATGTGCATACTATATGCAAGCCAACGTAATTTGCATCTATACAGCCATACCCATTCCTCTTGGTTCCTTTCAACTCTTCCTTCTTGCACTAATTGTCTTCATGAAGTTTTTCTTAGAGTCTCTGTTCTCAGGCAATTTATTTTTTCCAAGGGATGAGGGGCCAAGGTTTCCATCCCAATTAGTAATTCAGTGAAATCCATCTTACTACTTTTCACTTTTGGCTTTATTTCATCTTCTCAATTTCATCTGCCTTTGACTGTCTGAAACAATTCAGTTTAGCTTGAAGATTTTGTCTTATTATTAATACAATGGCTCATTAGATTAATCTCTGCTTAAAATTCATGTCCTTCTCTCTCACCTCTGAGAGACAACCACCAAAAAGTGGCCTCCTCTGATGTGTATTTACTGGCTGCTGAAGGTCACTTTCTGAAAAACCCATTTACTTCTCCAAAAGTGTAAAGGTGCAGGATGGATGGATTATCCTGTCCTCCTCCTTTATGGGTTCTTGTTTTAGGTTTGAGGGTTTGGGGTTTTTTTAATTGAAGGAGATTTAGAAATGCTTGCAGGAATTCAGTGTTTGTTATTCAAACTGTGTGTGCCAATGTGTCTTGACAAAGCAGCTGTGCTCTGAAAATGATGACATTTCTACCCCCCTGGGCTAGAAAAGGAAACTTCTGTCCAGGCTCCAAAGATCTCTAGTGACATTAAAAGAGATTTTCATGAAGTGAAAGGCAAACACCATTAAAAGCTGTAATTTTTGCTCTTAAGAAATTATGCATATTTAACCGAATGTCTTTGAACTCATGCCACCTAAGTAGAAAACAAACAGCTTTTTTGAGAATTTGAGGATTATTTTACATGAGAATTTAATTTGTTTAAAAGGAAATGAATATGGATGAGGATATTTGAATAGGTTCAGTGTGTTTGTCAGTCACAATTGCCAAGCCGGGACTAATCTTGGTGATTAGTAAGGGTAGTGATAAAAAATATGCTTGTACCCAATATGCCTCCTGATTGGCAGTTTAGTGCTCTTAGAGGACCAGATGTCAAAAGCCATATGCTAATATTCAGCACAGAACAATCCTCTGGTTTATGCTTTAAAACGCACCATCATCATATGTTAATATTCAGCACAGAAAAATCCTCTGGTTTATGCTGTAAAATGCACCATCGTTGTCACTGCTGAGCAGTGAGCAAATGACTGCCCTGAAAGACAAGAGCCCTTTCAGGCAAATGGAGCATTTGCTGCAGCAGTTGGCAGAGGGAGAGCAGAGGCTGCTGGGGCTGCTCCAGGCCCTGCTGCTGACTCCTGGCATCTTATGACAACGATCAGAGAAGGGGACATGCAATATTTTACCTAAATTACACTTCATACTTATTTAAACCAGGAATTATTTTCTCTTTGTACAGCATCTCCCATAGTGTGGTTCTGCCTCATTACTGGAGGTGCAGCAATGGAGTGATTAAATCAGAATTAAAAAGTGTGCTATGTGAGAAGTGCATTAAAAAAAAAACAAGTCTTGTGTTTATATAGGACTTGAGTTCATGATCTTCCTGAGCTGGGGAAGTTTACATTTTACTTGGAATTATGAGTTTTGAATACAGAATTAGCAATGAAAAAAAACACTCTATTAACTGGTTTCTTTAAAGGTGGTGGGGGGGGGGGGGGGGGAAGCAGGGAAAAATATACCCTTGAACTATTTCACTTACATAAACAACAAAGCCAACTTCTGCCTGCAGTAAAACCTTCCAGCCCCCAAAATCAAAGTGACACAAGGTTTGACTGAAGGCAGTTCTAGGGTCAGTCTATTCTAGTACCATTTTCCATATGACAAATATATTAATCATGACAATTACAAGTAATGTTAGCCATAATGCCAAGGAAATAATTGCCAAAGCCATCAGCACTTGCTTTCCACCTGATCAGACCAAAGGGGCAGCAGTGGACAGGTTTCTCTCACTACAAATCATGCTGTAGTGATGCAGAGAACTAATGAGATTTCCAGACTCCGGTCACTGCCAGCAACAAGCAAACCCACCAAGCTGTTATTAAAGGCAATGGTGTTCTGCAACACACTGCTGCAATTTCCTTATGATTATTCTGAAGTTTCAAGTCCGGATTTGATAGTTTCTGAAGAAAAAAGTTCTCTTTCAAAGATCAGTTGAGTTGAACTGCATTCATAGTAGCTGTTCTTAAAGGTTGTTATCCTAATTTTACATCCCTTTCTCTTGTACAGAGCCTGAAATGAGCACAATTTTGTGCCTGCATAATTTCATCTCCAAATGCATCTACTGCCATAGCATAAATGGAAAGTGTATCTTTGATTCATCTCCATTCCAGGCTCTATTTTGATGCAAGGCAAGAATAAAAGCCTTACACAGAAGATCATGTGAGTTCTTTTCTTTAAGGGAAATACTTGGGTTTATGTATGCTGGAGCCTGAATTTCAAACTTTTGGTAAGTTGATATGAGTTACATTTAAATTACAGGAGAAGATATCAGTGATAGTCCTGCTCTTTTACAGGTGTTGTACATCTATCATGAGCTTCCCCTTCACTCTAGGGCTTTGCAGTACATTGTCTCATTCTGAAGGAGAACTGATAATATGCACTGGGGGGAGGAGATATTAATCCATTTCTTATGCTACTCCACTCACTTTTTTTTTTCAGAGCAGCAATATAGTGAGGTCGTATGCTTCTCCATAACATTCCTCTCATTTGCACCACTTAATGAAATTCTTTTCAAGAGTTGTGTAATCCCACACTAATTAAAGAGGGCTTAATAGATCATTACATCTCCATTAGCATCACCTTGTGTTCCTCTTGGAGGGTGTCATGAACAGGGATGACTTAACCAGGAAGGAGCTTGATGGGGGCAAATGAGCTTCAGGAGGCAAATGTAGGAGGTCCTGTATATCTGCAGGAGATACTGATTGAGAACAGGGTGGTGTTATATGCTAACAATCCTTAGGATGCAAATTATGCTTGATTTATTATTGGTTTACCCTTTCTGGTTTTAGCTGATGGTGATGATGGAAGAACATGTTGAAGGCCCTGGGCTGTAGAGGATGCTGTTGGAGCAAGAGGTACTGATCGCTGCAGCAGAGCCATTGGGGTTGTGATGGCTGAGGTAAAAAAGGAGGCTTCTAGCGGCATCTGCAGTGAGTATGCATAGATGTGTGCCTCATTTTATAGAAAGATAAAGAAAAGGTGCAGACTGTGCTATCAGGGAATGATGTACAGAGCACATGGAGGTATTTTACAGGACTTTGAACCAGAGCTGTTTTGGAGCCTGCCAGCTGGGAAATGCAGGCAGAGTTGGTATGCAAACCCTATGCTCCAGACTATTGATGTGCCCTGTAACACCTTAGCTTTAATGTATTTCTTGAGAGCTTGTTTAATATTTCACTAAAAGCTTTGACAAGGTGAAACTTCAGTAAGTTTCAGAAAGAGTCACCTGCTGTCTTAGGCTGGTGAGCAGAACATGCTCTGAGATGTTCTGGTGCGTTTGTAAAAACTGATCTTGTGTTGCTTGAATTTTTCCAGTGTTGTTTGGTCTGGTAGTTTTATTAACTGCTTTTCTAGTACTGTATCATAAATCCATCAATTGATTTGGTTCTGGCTGTAATATTGACTTGATGAGCAGTGTTCTATAGTCCTGGTTTTTAAGACTAGTAGTTAAAGAGTTGATTGAAAACACTAACAAAACTACAGTGGTTCGTTTATGGGCAGCCAAATGTTTTTAAAAGACGTAGGCTAGAAAAAATGTTTTTCTCATTAAGTAGAGCCACTTGTAGTTTATTCTTTTGTATTACAAGAGGGGAGAAAAATAAGCCAGGATGAAACTTCATAATGCTTACTCTATGACATAAACAAGAAATACTGAAGCTTTCTCCTATGCATTACTAGTGCCTCAACAAAATTATTTATAATTAGGACAAGCTGTATATGGACACAGATATTTTTCTCATGTACTTTGGTAAGGTGATCAAAATCAATAACTAAAAGGTCCAGAGCATTGCATCTCAGAAGAGATTTGTCCTTGAATGTTATTTGCAAAGTCCTATACAATCTATCTGTGAATCATAACTGATTAGCTGCTTTAAACACCAAAATATTTATAAAAATCTAACTGAAAATCATGAGCTGTCAAGACCTGAAGGACTGAGGGACTTCTCAATTGTCCTGCTATTAGATTGGATCAAACATTTCTTAAGAAGTAGGAATAGAGGCAACCATAACTGCACACAGATAATTATCTCTAGACATGTTAATTTCTGCCTGCTAAAAATCACTCAACTTTGGACTTAATAAAGATGAAACTTCCCTTACATTTGTCACATCACCATTTATTCTGCAGTGTTAGCACTAATATAATAGACCTGTTTTATTTTTTCAGTATATACTCTAGGACGTCATCTAATTTTAAAGTTTTTGATTATTCCAAATGTTATGATTCTGGGAAGAAAAATCTCTTAACTTGTGCCAGTGAGTCTTACCAAGTAATACAGATGCTTACAAGCCCTTAGTTTGCAATTCTTTTGAAGCACACATTTTATGTCTGAGTTACCTTGCTAGCAAGTGCACTTGGTGGAGGGAGGATGGTGCTCCCAGGGGGGTTATTCAGGCTCTATCTCTTAAACTGACTTAGAACACTGGTATGGCTGAGACTTTCTATATTTATTTGAAACGTCATTCCTTATCCTGGCTCGACCCCCAGCTAAACCCAGAGCCCACTTCTTGATTATAACAAGGCTGACTTGTCTCACTTTTGGGAGCCCAAAGGAGATTATTTTTTCAATGAGAGCTGGGAAATCCCTCTTGCTGGAAGAAGCTCTGGGTAGGACACCATCTCCAGATGCTCTAGGGATGCACTTGGCTGTGCCAAGATGCCCAGGCTCCTGTGTGAAATGTCAGAGAGTGAAGACAAATGACTCTGCATGGGGCAGATGCTGAGGTTTGCATGCTTTCTTGACATGGCTTTTGCAACTGAAAATGTCATTCTGGTGTCCTGAGGAATGCATACCCAAGATAAAACTGAAAGCGTGCCTGGATATTGCTAGGTTTGCCTTCAGAATGGCTTGTTCTGAAAAGTCAACGCAGGCTGAACAGGATGTGGTCTCACCATTTTCCTGACACCCTGATGGATTTTCACCCTAAGGACTTATTTCCTGATCCTGACATCACTCCTTGCGGAGTCTTTTGAGAAGCAGCTGTCATCTTGGCCTATTTTGTGTCCTTTCTTGGTTGCAGGGGAGAAGCAGATGGAAGCTTTGGGCTGCTTTACTTTTTACATATAGTATATTAAGAACATAATAACTTCTGTAGTCATGAGTGGCTCCTAGCTAGGCCAGAGGACAAAACATTTGTCTGCCCCATATGTGACCCAAGTGCTAAACTTTAAGAAATGTCCAACAGCTTAAAGTATGGGTACATGATCTGTGGTCTGTGAGAAAGGTGTGGTGAGATGTTCGGCTGCAGGTAGGAGCTGTGTATAAGAGGAAGCAGTGGAAAGGTGGCTGCTGTGGGTGGCTCTTCAGTGTTTGCTTCTCCCCAGGTACTCCATAGGAACCCTTGGCAAATCTGGGCAGCACTTTAGTCACCCTCTTCTGTTTATTTAGATCCAAATGTGTCAGAAACCCAAACCCAAATCTTCTTTTGCTGAATTTATCAGTTAGCCTTGTAGTCTGTGTATGCTAATTGTAACAGATTTTTTTTAAAATTGGAGGAAGGAGGACACAGTTTATCTGCTCATTCATTTTGATTTCCTCAGAGTATTACTGTAGACAAAATTTTCCCAATTATAGCTCTTAGGAGGCTAAAGAAAAGTTAGAAGCATAGAAATATCACTAGAGCTCAACTGATTTTCTTGTGCTAAAATAGTACTTTCCTAAGCTGACTCTGGAAAATAGTCCCACACTCCTGCAGGGCATTGTGAATCATTACACTTGCAGCTTTAATTCAGAAGTGCAAATACTTTTTTCATCTCTGAAGCCCTGCAAAGCTGTTTCTAAGGCAATTCCTGCAGCTTTTGGACAGTCCGAACTGATCCCAGACTCAGAGCAGTCTTGAAATCCTTTGCAGGTCCCCTTGACATCTGCTGCTCCTGAAATGGCTGGAGTAGCCATCTGTCATTTTTAAGCCTACAAATGTCAAATAGCCAGGATGAAAACAACCGGGAGAAGGCTGCTAGCTCTTGCCAGCTGTATGTGTCGTTTGAATGAAAAATGACCTTTCCCTGTTTATATTATCTGTTGACTGTCAGCATTGGTGTGCTTGGACTGCCTGTTCTCCTGGCTCTTCTGCTCCTCGACTGTCCCAGGTGTGCTCACAGCAGAGCTGCCTGCTCCTCTTCCTAGATTCTTCTCCCTGTTAAGGGAAGAATAAGGAGCCAAGTAGACAAGGGATTAAATTTTAATGCTTTCTGATGCCAGAGGCTTTCTCTAGTTCCAGTTAGGCTGTTTTCATCCTGGCTGTGCAGGGAAGTACTTGAATGTGAAGCACTCACACATTAGGTGGTGCTAAACTCTAATAAATGCGGGCAAAGTGATTTCTGGAGCTGTTACCCATCTCACTTGCTGCCACCTTGGCAAGGCTCCGCTGTGAACGATGCCCTCCGGCACCAATGGCCAGTTCAGAGGCCAGTCAGTTTCCAGTTAAACTTGCCATCAAGTAATTCTAGATAAAATGTTTCCTGACTACTTATTTTTTTCTAAACTACAGCCAATATTACCAAACTTAGGAACCTGAATGTTTTTGGATTTTTCTGCTCCTGCCTACATCTCTGTTGCATTTGAGAGGCAGCATAATGGTGACTCTGCAGTTGGGTATCGGGTAGAGCTCGAGCCCATTCTGCAGAGTATGAGGACAGGACGATGTCTGTGATCTTTCCTACACTGCTGAGCACAATATTTCATGCTCTGCACACATCTCCAGGCTGCATGAAAGGTCGTGCAATGCAGTGAGAGATGGCATAGAGTATGCTGTACTTGAAGACAACTGTCAGAGTTTGCTGTTAAAACGTGTAAGAATCACAGAAAGGTTCCTCTGAGCTCTGTGGCATGGGGGAAGCTTCAAGTTAGGAGATCAAGACCTTACAGGATAATCGTGGGCAAAATTAGAAACGAAGGCATGTAAAATAGCTGAAAAGGTGCTTTGAAACAAGCTGCCGAGTAATGAATAATCACAGAGAACTTAAATGAGATTCATAGTACAGCCTTTTGTTTCTTAAGGCAAGCTACATCTCCTGGACTTCTTTTCCTCTCTGAGAACAAAAGGCAGAAACAATAAGCCAGTCCATGAGACTACTGGAAACCACTTTGAAGTTTGTGATGAAAGAGAATTTTCCTTCCTGTTTGAACTGAAGATTCCTTAGCGCAAAACATGGCTGGATCACTTCTACCTCAACAAATCTGACTGAGGAGTCTAAGCTCTCATTCTCCCCTACCTCCCAATACTCCTGAGCACCACTTCACTGAGTAAGTTCAATCAGATGTAGTCTGTTCTGTGGACATTGCTTTTCAAAGTAGGAGCTGAATCTATTGTTTTACCATTACAGCTCTTTGGAGGTTTTGCTGTGGCTATTTTAAAGGTGTTATATATTATCAGGGCTTGGGGGAAGGGAAGGGAAGGGGTGTGTGTTATTCAAGCAGTCCTAAGCTCTTTAGCCTTTTGGGTTTTGCTTTCAGTTTGTGTTCCTGGGTTAAGAGAGATGCAAAAGCACTGTAATGACTAAGAGTAAAATAAGTGTTACATTGCATGTAAAGTAGCACTTGATAGTCCCAAACAGTTAATGAACTATTGGTTAGAAAATGGTTGAAGGAAAAATGTGAAATTGCTAAAGATGAACAAGTCTCACTGCTACGAATCATATCAGTCTTACCTTTAGCTTTTACATATTTACCAGGATGAAGCTGGATCTCTTGACTTTCTAGCTCATACCTGGAGGACAGACACAGTTTCTCTGCAGCACTTTCAGAACTGCTCAGTGGCACGGCACCAATGGAAGTAACTAGTGTATGGTTATCCAGGGACTATTACATTTTAATCTTATGATGCTTCTCATTCTTTGCTGTCATTATGAGTTAGTAACCTTGACAGAGACATGGATGGTATTTATTAGTATGCAGTCATGCAATACAAGATCGTCCTTGACCAGGGCAGCTCTTTTTCAAAAGTATCCTACACAGGGATGGCTTCTGTGCTCTGCATATTTGTAGAACCTGACAATTTCCCTTCTATTGAGGCTTCTTAATACAGTCACTAATTAATATTTTACTCCATTCAAAGATGAGACCTAAGACATTAGGATAGTTCCAGATAAATTAGCAATTGGCAAAGCAGAATTTATGCAAGCTTTCCTAACCATAAAAATTACCTTGCTAACACTGGATGGTCTAGAACCTCTTCTTGCATCTTACTGCACAATCACTCAGACTTCAATTGTTGAACTACAGCCTTTCAAACCACCAGTGCCTGCTTTCTGTCCACAATGGTTTGTGCTGCCCATCTAGTGGTACCCAAGACACCTGTCCACATCCCACCTGGCAACTTCCTGTAGGTCCTGTTGGGACCTTCAACTAGTCTCCCTTTTAGAGGAGAAATGCAAAATGATAAGCTTGGTGCCTCGTCTTACTAATGGTGAACAGTGTTTCAAAGAGGCTCAAGAGAAGATGTCTCCACCTTCCCTCAGCATTTCCCAAACACATTTCAAAAGACTCAGGCATGCCACAGACTTCAGTTGAAGACTTTTAATGTCCCTGTCACTATGCTCACAGAAATTCTTACTATCCCAGCCATTTCTGAAGGAAGTTCATCCAATGGAAGTGCTTTCCTATTGCAAGTTGCCTTAGATACTTGGATTCTTTCTGAGTTAAGGTAAATCTGCAGGGTGATATTTTCATGTGAAGGGTAGGGAAGAAAAGGTTAACTAGCTGCCTGTAAAACCATTCCCTTCACAACTGAAGGCAAGGAGGCATGCTGCATTTTTTTATAGCCTGGGTCAGAAAAGTGCACAGTATGTGGCATGGATGCAGAGTAAATATTTAATGAATCTCCTAACAGACTCCTCCCTGAGAGGAAGGAGCTGGCACGGTGGTGGCAGCCTGAGTGCCTGCAGAAGCAGGTCATGAAGTCTCTCGTAGCTGAGGCAGCTTTCTCAGACCCTGAGGATCTTCCCCCTGGGACTTCCATAGCTTTTTGTTAAATAACACTTGGGCCACTTCTTAGCAGAAGAGTGCCCTGCATCCAGCATACCCTGCACTGATGGACATCAGAGCTGGACAGTACTAGTGAAGTGCTGGTGGCAGCTCTGAAGGCTGTGAGCCTGCCTGTCCTGTACTCGTGAGCACATTAATAATTGAATGCTCTGTCAGACCATGCTCTTATTTTTAGTAGCATGGTTGCAAATGCCCTGTGTGCTAGAGAGAGATCTCTTTCTGGGAAAAAAATGTTGTTTGCAACCTACTTTCAACATGGTTAGCAGAGTTTGCAAACACAATAATAGCCTTGGGAAAAACTTTCTGTGAGAAGAAGAGCCTTTGGTTTAGTCTGAGACTTATTATTCTATCTCTTATGCTATCTCAGCTCTGTGGCACCAGGACAGATTGCAGGGAAGTTTGTTACAGCTTGCAATGAAAACAGATGGTGCAACAAAGGAGTCAAAAAACAGGGATAAGAAAACAGAGGATGTATATCTCTAAGATACTTTGGCCAGCTCTTTAAAAAATGTCAGGCAACAGCTTTCTAATACAGATGTAGGTTGGGTTTTTTTCAGAGTAATTAAGTAAATTACTCCACATTCTTCTACAAAATCCCTTTGCTCCAGTTACCAGTGAACAGGAAGGCATATTTTCCCCCAGCTGTTGCAAGTCCCAAGGTCCTTTTATAGTCCCACCACCACAAGGTGCTGAAAAAAATAAATCTTTCCCCTACTAACAGCATAGTGATCCTCACCACTCATAAATGATGACACCCCACAAGCAAAGCAAAGCAAGGGATTCATTCACCACTTCCCATGGGCAGGCAGGTGTTCATCCCTCCCCAGGACAGCAAGGCTCCACCACACATAACAGTGACTTGGGGAGACAAATGTCATCATGCTGAACATTCTCACCTTCCTTCTCCCCACAGCTTTATAATCTGAGCATGTCACTGTATGGGATATCGCTGTGGTCAGTTGGGGTCAACTGTTCTGGCAGTGCCTCCTTCTGACTTCTTGTGCCCCACTAGCCTCCTCACTGGTGGGGTGGTGTGAGGGGCAGAAAAGTCCTTGACTCTGTGTAAGCATTGCTGAACAGTAACATCCCTGAATCATCCACACTGCTTGGAGCACAAATCAAAAGCATAGCCCCATATCAGCTACTATGAAGGAAATTAACTATCCCAGCTGAAACCAGCAGATTCTTAGAGCGTTACACTGAATAAACTGAAATATTAAACTGGCCAAAGCACTGAGCTAGCATGAAAAAACAAGTCTGGGAGCTTCGGATAACAAGGATTGTGATGCTCACACTGCCTGGCACAGGGACCAGGTTGTGTCATTTATTCCGTACACAACTTGAGCAGTATCTTAGTGTGCACGTCCGGAGGTCAGTGGTGCTACTGCTGCGCGTTTGAACACTTGTGTGACCATTTTGCCATCTGGTCTGGCCCCTGCCAGCTCCAATGACCATAAAAATCTAGGTATTGTCCTGACCCCGTGGGTGGGGACCTGCCCTCTGCCAGGAGTCGCTCGCAAGCTGCCGGCGGCAGCAGCGTGCTGTAATGGGAATCTCCACATCGCGTCCTCGCTCGCCTGCTTTTTGGACCAGCTAGGAAAAGCGAGGGCTCTCGTTTCAGGAAGCATAAAGGCTAAAAAGAAAGAAGAGCTCAGTACCTGCATTTTTTACGACAGGAATTAATCTGAAAAACTCAGTCCTTTCCAGACTCTGACCGAGCACCTTGGGATTGCAGCATCTCTGCTGACGCCTCTTGGGTTTGAATGGCTTCAGGATGGGACCCACACTGTGCAGACATTCTAATCCACATTCAGGGGCTTGGTTTAGCTCCATGAAGCCTGTGAAGCATGGCAGGCTGACATGTAGAGCCTGATACAGAGCTGAAAATCCCTGGGAATCTCTCCTGATCCAAAGAGCATGTCTGTCCCATCATGGATAAGCAACTGTGAATATTTTCACACCATATCTGCTAATGAGTTACTAGACAGACTGTATTGGTCTCATTTTGCATCCTGATTCTGTAAGGCATCACTGTGTGCTTCATGCTGAAGGTAATTCATCCCTTGCACGTTCACTGATAACTAAATGGTCCAATTTGGAACACTCACGTAGATCTCTCTGTATTTCAGACTGGAGGAAAAACCTGACTTAGCTTTCACAACTATCCCTGTTAAACTAGTAATAGTGTATCTACTTTTAAACTTCACCTATCTCATTAATAAAATCTTATTCCCTAGATGTCTAAAGCTGGGAAGAATGAGGTCTGTGCCCACTAATCCATGTATTGCAATCGCCTGCACATCACAGGCCATTTAATGCCATGTGGAATTGCAGGAGAATCTCTTCACACTTCCTCTTTGACCAATTCCTTAAATCTGAAATGGGTCACTTCATAATGGAGAGACTAATTATTTTAATTAAATAATTATTTTCATAAATGTAATGAAAGAATTTATCACTAATTTGATAACTTCAGTATGATAACTATTGCTCACCTTAAAGAAATGCCTTTGCAGCATTTATATTATGCAAAAAAGGATTGCACAGAACAATGTACCTGCTCTGAAACTTTTCACCAGCTTGGAGGAGAATTGAACTGTGTTGTGGAGTAGCCCCAAACTCTGACATACTAATTGCTTCAGGAATCTTTCTTTTCTGTACTTGGGACCATGGAGCCCTGAAAGGTTTAATTCTGTAGCCGGTAGAAGATAATAATCTATTTCAAACCTAAAGCCTTTCATGAAAGAACGACACTGTATTTCATATTATCCTACTTTTACCAAGATTTCCCCCTATTTTAAGGTCAAAACCTGTGGTTTTTTTTCAGGCCATTTCTCCACACAAAAGCCCGAATGGGAGAAAATCCAGTCCTTCCACCATGGATCTATTCCAATGATAAACACTGACTTGGGTTTAGACTACTTTGCTCTATTTCTTTTGTGAAACTTTTCTAGCTAAAGTTTGCAGCAAGTCGTTCAAGTACTGCCATTCCCTGCAGGGGTAAACTCCAGAGGGCTAAACTTTTCTGTTAATGGCAAATATTCATGGCTTCAATTCATGAGTCGGACTTTCACCCAGTAATTCCACCAACAGTTTAGCAGCATAATAAGAGGATTATCTCCTTCAGTTCCCATTCCTGATCCCCAAACGCAATACTCATCAGTCCAAAGTCTTCTAATTACTTTCTAGAGCTTCCAACCTTTGTCCAATTGGGCGTTAACTCGTACAATTGTATATGACAACATTTTTGGTCTGTTTAAATTCAGCATCCTTTGCTATATAATTATTGATTCCTTTTCTTTGTCCAGAAAAATATCAAGACACAGGCCTCTAGCCTGATCCTTTTTCTTATGAAATGCTAGGATCCAGCATGTGGCTAGTGGGAGGTGGATGGCCGAGCTGGTTTTGTGTGCAACATCAGGACCAAATCTGAAAAAACAGAAGCATTTCTCCAGAGTGTAAACTGAGAGCAACTGGAAGGTTTGAACTGTCACTAGTGTATTAGGTGTGAAATACCCACTGTCTTTAACTAGGTGAATCTCAGACAGCAGAGCCTGTTATTCATGGCACCAGAAAGGGAATTGCATCAATGGGCCAATTTTCTGTCTAGCTATAATTTACACTTTTCTTGCAGAAATCACACATTTCTTTGCAGAAAATGCAGAAAATGAGAGAACTAATTCTATTTGTGTGTGTTATATTGAACAAATGCTGCTATTTTAAAAATAACCATTATTGGTTTTATTTTGATGTGGAATACAATAAAGCCTAAGCCAAATTATGCAGGGTTACTATAATTATTTTGAAAGCTCAGCACAGAAAAATTTGTAACAGCTCTTGTGCTCACATCAGGGATTGTTTCAATTTTACCCTCATGAACACTAATTCATTCATTGCTGATTGCAACAATTTTTTAATCAAGAAGACAGTATGGATATTTTATTCCAGCTGGTAACAGAGACAGAGAGAAATGGTGAGATTTATTTTACAAGCTGAATTTGAGAACCAAATTTCTTCAATGTAATAATACTTGCTGAATAGAAAGAAGTGGCTCTAAAGTTTCTTTAAAAGCAAAGGCAGTGTCAAATTCAGTCTTTAAGCAGAGTGTTGTAAATGTTCTCAGACCCAAGAAACATCAATGAGAAGGTGTATGTCACAATCAGCATGCAGAGGCAGCTTTTCCACATTGCCCTTCATGTGGCAGCAATGGGCAGGAGCTCTGGTTTGCTTCACCAGCAGCAAATTATAAATCACTAAATGAATGAGCCAACACACAACAAAGCAGCTGGAAGCAAGGATCTTCCCTTCCATTCTCCTCGCAGCTCAAATTAGCTCATGCAGTGCTTGCTTACTCTTCAGTGTCCAAACCCAACATCTTATAAAGACTAGTGTTACCTGACAACAAAAAGGTGGACAGACACTGTAGGTGGCTTCCCAGAGAGGGAGATGTAGGTAGGGGATCAAATAACAAGTCTTTTCCGTGTTTGCTCAAAGTCCCATATCCCTTGAAGGTTACTCACCACCACAGCTGTCTGGAAAGCACCTTTCATTATTTTCCCATTTTTAATGTGAAAGAGAGAGAAAGACAGCCAGGATGATCTCCTTAGATGTTGTTGTAAACTTCCGTGGGGTATTTTAACCCTGGAAAAATATTGAGGTTAAACATGTTAGAGGAATCTAGTGAAAGCATGAGAATTCTTGATGAAACCTGCTTTGAGGGTTCCCCCCATACATATATACATGCACACACTTTTTCTGCAGAAAATGGTGCTTCTGGAGGAAATAATTCCCACTATTCTGACCACTGAATAAGCTCCAGGACTATAAAAAATCCTTCAGGTTCTGATTACAGTCTGATGGTGTCTCACATCATCATTTTTAAGTAGAGTCCATCCAGATACGAATGGCACAAGCAAAAGCACTTGCATTGTAGAGTTGCCTTGAAGAAAGACCCATTTGGGCACCACCTGTGCCAGGTGACCATTCAGCTTAGGGTTGTTGATTGGCTCAGTTGCCTGTTTTTACTGTGCTGGCTTGTGTCTGCTCTACCCCTGCTGTTGAACAAACTGTACCTGCGCTTCCTAATGGGATACTGCTCCAAGAGTGGGATTCTAGTTAGACTTCTCAGATGGCCCATATAAGGAGATGAGAGCATAGGAGAGTTTACCCCACAGACCTCACAACTGTTTTCAGTGACCAAGTTTGGGAACATGTGATGGAGATGCACAAGATGTGAGAATCTAGTCTCAATTCAGACTTGTGCAAATTGACAGGTATAGAGCAGGAACACAGCCCTGATAAGCTACACAAATATCTGTTCTGCAATCAGGAGATGTGAATAACTAGTCCATACAGAAATGAGACCACAGCTTTTATAAGTGGTTTTGTACTCTGGCAAGCAAAGGAAAATTCTTCATCAAAGATGTATTTTTTAATAGTAAAGTGATATTGCAAAGTTATGTACAACTTAGCAGCTTTTCTGTCAGTATTAAAGTATATGGCCCAAACTCTTTAGCCTTTCCAGGCAGAGTGACTCCAGATATCAAAGGTGCAACTGGAGGCTTCCCTCCCCAAGGGTAAACCCTTGGTTGCTTCACTGGGAATCTTGCATACCTTCAGAATTAAGACCGAGGCCAGTTATCACTAATACAATAAAAAAACAAATGAGAAATCCCTGGTTAGGTATGTGATTGCTACCTGTTTTCCCAGGTTGCTCTCCAGACTGATTTGGTTTAGGGGTTGGTTTTTCTATTGACTCTTCTGGAATGCTAATAGGGACTGGGAGACTTGAACCTGTTCAAATTGATCTCTTGATATTTCTCATTCATTTGTGTATTGAGATTTTTCCATAAGGAGAAAATGTTTGGATTTGTAATACAGAATCAGGCAGCTCTGATACACCATACTTCACCCTACCCAGTATCGTCTACATGGAAGGAGTATAGATTGACCTCTGTCAGGGTGATATTTTCCTTATCTTTTTAGCAGCATGAAAACTGGCAAGCAAATCTTCTATGAAAGCTCCCAGCACAAAAATGAAACTGAAATATTTATTCCCCATGGAAACAGCTTATCATGGGTGGAGGATTTCCCTCAAAATCAGATTGTGAGCTTCCAAGAACACATCCTGAAAATGGTGATTTCACATCAAAGCTGAAAAGGCAAGAGGGAGGAGGAGAGAGGAGATTTTGGGCGGAGGGGGAACCCGACGGCTGATGTTCACCCAGCCTGTGCAGTCTCATCCTCCAAGATCTAACTCCTGTGGATTTAGTGTACATGTAAGCACTTCCACAGGTTTTAAGCACTACGGGCAGAAGTGCCATTGTTAGGTATTTAATCTGAAAGTAAAGAGGATCGTCTTTCTTCCTTTCAAATCTAAATCCCTTGTTAGCTTACTTTCTTAAGAGGGAAGCAGAATCAGATGTTTTTTTCTCCCAGTACAATTGAGAGTCAGGCTTCTTTTTTGTCTTTACTCTCAAAGAAAAGTACAAGTTACAAAGGAATGCTTACTTTTATTTGTAGCTTTTTTCTGATCACCCAAGTGCCCGTGATATGTCAACTCCTTAAATCCCTTTATTCTGTGTCTGAGTCTGCCATCTTCCAAGTATTTTATTTTCAGTCTGCAATATCACTTTCTGCTTTCCTCAGAGGTTCTCTTTTTAATCACAGCACTTTAAAACTCAATACCCACATACCATCACATATCAACACCACCTTCTCTTAAGTCTTAGATTTTCCACTCTTGATAGTGAATCTCTATTTCTAGGGAATGATCAAAGCACTTGATTGCTTATGCCATCTTCCAGTGGTAGAACAAAGGGAAATCTCTTGTGAATGGCCCAGACCATTTTCCACAATCCATGGGTGAATTAAGTCCCCCTACTCCTGCAACTAGGAATTTATTTTCTTTCAGCAAGTGACTGAATTTTCCTCATACTCTTCTATGGTAATTCCTTTGACTCATGGCACTTGGAATTCTCTTTGCTTGAGAAACACTGCTTAGGCACTCAAATTATGTAACTGCTCATGATCTTTGCACAGCTGAAGGGGAATGGACAGGTCTCAGCTAGTAGCCCACTTCAGAGCCTTTTATTCCTAATCTTTCTGGTTTTGATCTTGGCTGAGGTCTGAGTAAAAGCTGACATTACTTGACAGCTGGTTTTGAAATGACCTGGCAGCTTCTATTTTCTAAAGGGACATGGTGATATGGAATACTGGAAACTTTGGTGACATACTCTCAACAGAGAAGAGGCCAAGGATGGAATTAGCATGCAATCTGAATTACTGCAACATGCTGAAGCATCTCTTTAGATCAAACTAAGTTCTTGTCAATGCAAACCACCCCCTGCACTCAAACTGTTTGGATTATTCATTGGAACCTGGACAGATGCAGAATTCAAAAGATTATGTCCTCGGATATGAAGACCTGTGCAAGCAACATCCTTTATCCAAATGGATTTCAGAGTGGCAATATACTGAGGGCTAAGTGGAAACTTAACACCGCAAGCAGCTCTGCAAGCATCCATATTCAAGCAGAGGCTCTTAAAGCATTAGAAGCCTTCATCAGAAGACTTCCACTGAAAGCCTGAGACCATCAGCTTTGCTTCTTGCACAGAGATGTTTGTGAAAATATCTGGCCTTCCACAAACACCACCCAGTGCTGGTGAGCAAGGGGATGGGTGGAGAAGGGCTGAGTCCTTCCTCACTCAGGAAACATATAATTGATTTCCTTGTGAAAAGAAATAGTTCACTTTTATAAAATCCTGGCAGCAAGTAGAAGAAGTATGAAGACTAGAATCCCAGCAGCATCCCATAAGGTTTCCACATGGTTTATGGATGCTGGGCAAGCAGTGATTCTTCAGGCTGAAATCATTAGTCTGCCTTTGAAACTGTTCCAAACTCGACTCCCCTTCAGGAAGCATTGAAAAGGGAGAAAACCTGTACCAACCATGACAGTAATTTTAGTGACTTTCCATTTCAAAACAGTCCTTTTTTGAGTAAGGAGTTTCAATTTGTTTGTGACCTGATCCTAATGCCAAATTCACTGAACTGAGAGTAGGTTATCTCCTCAGCTTTGCTTTGCTTGAAGGTTTTCCATCAACTACCTGTAAGACAGTGGGGCAAAGAGCCTTTGTTTTCCCATTTCCCAATGAGGCTTGATTTACTGATGCTTGTAAAGCACATGGTAGTTTCTGCTTGGAGATTTCTAGCCTAAGTATCCTGACTTCAGCAAAGCTATGAACTAGATGAATATCTCCATCTTGTGCTAGTAACTCCTAACTAATCTTATTAAATCCTTTCCAGACCCAGATCAATGTCTGAAATGCACTCTGTCCTGTAATTAATCTGATGAGCCATGCTAGCCTTGTTTACAAGTCCCTTCAAATTTTTCTTTAGAGATTTTTATTTTAGAATTAAACTGGTTTAGCAGAAGCAGGGTCATGATCTCTGTTTCTCGGTAGCTTTTTCATGCCCTTATTAAATATCCTGTAGTGAGTGCGCTCAGTAATTCAATGATTCTGCCTGGTGAATAGAATTGGATATCAGGGTCTTAAAGACCCTGCACAGGGGCAGGTCTGGCAGTTTGATGGCTCATGTGTGAAAGGTATTGGGCAGACCAGCCTGACAGATTTGTGGATTTGTTCCTCAGAGACATAAATGTGTGATGAAGTGTGTGGAACTACATGAGTTAGAGCAGTGCCAGCACTGCTGGCTCCCATCTCATATAGTTATGTGTCCTCATCTAAGCTTGGTCTGCTTCAGCTCTAAAAAAGTAGGGTCCACCTCTTGATGAGGATGTTTTTCTGACACCTGGCTCTTTTGGATTGAAGAGCTATTAAACAATCAGTGATGAACTATTAATCAATGTTTAGTGCTACTAATTGGTGAGGGCATGAAACCACTGGCCTTTAGCTTTATTACCCTCCAGAAAAAATGGGAATGTGATCTTAGTTCATTAAGAGTACAGATGACAGCAAGACTTAGAAGTAAGCTGTAGGACAGAAGGAATGCATGGAATAACATCATGACCAAATTTTGTTGCCCTTGTCAACAGTCACATAGCTCTCATATGCAAGATTGCAGCAGGCAGTAATTAATGCACTACAGTTGTATCTGGGCTCAAAACCACAGCAGGCTGGTCTAGTGTTGGCAATAACTTACAGTCCGAGCAGAAAGTTTGACTACAGACCTCCACAGGTCCCTTCCAACAAGCCTTTCCGGGAATCTGTGACACTGCCCAGTAGTCCTGTCATGTTGCACAACACACAAATGTTCACACCCTAGTGTCACAGGAAATGGTCTAAGGATGGGGAGAAGATATTGAATATCATTAGAAAGCTGGAAACAATATCACAGTGTCTCCTTCCTTTTCTTGATCAGCCTTACGCATGCTTTTTTGAAGGGACTCAGTTAATTGAAGGTACCAAGAAGGAGGTGCTGAAGAGGCTTATGGCAACAGGAAGGTGCTGAAGAGGCTTATGACAACAGGAAGTGCAAAACTGAGATAAAACACTGAGATCCAGGGTGGTGAGCAAAGCACTCTATCAACCACAGAGATTACCTAGTCCCTAGAGTTTTCCACAGAAGTCTAAAGTTTTTCCCATTTAAAGAATGGAAACCACAAAATATTTTTGGTCTTAGATTTCAGGTTTCTCCATGAGACACAAATATTGCACAGCTAGAAATCACTGAGAATGTATCACCTCTCGGACAGTGCAGGAGCTGCTAAAGATGCTCAAAAGTCCTGTAAGGAGGTTCATCCCAACTCTTTTTGTCATTTGAAACTTGTATCATCATATAATTGTTTAGGCTGAAAAAGACCTTTAAGATTGTTGAGTCCAACCACTAATCAGGCACTGCCAAGGCCACCACTACACCGTGTCCCTAAGTGCCACTTCTACCTCTTTTAAATATCTCCAAGGATGGTGAATCAACCATTTCCTTGGGCAGCCTGTTCCAATGCTTGACCACCCTCATAGCGAATAAATTTTTCCTAATACTCAATCTAAACCTTCCCTGTTGCAATTTGAGGCCATTTCCTCTTGTCCTGTTACTTGGGAGAAGGAAGCAGATAAATGGACCCTTGTGTCCCCTCTGTAGAGACTGAAAGTACTTTTCAACACTTCAGCTAACGATTCACATTTGGCACAGGTCTAGTCTGTTCTTGTGCCCCGTTCATGTACCTTGTAGCTGGTACGTGTTCTAGTTTGGATGCAGAGACCATTTAAGAACATCTTCCTTATCTCCAAGGGCATTTGCATGCCTCACTGTTCCCTTAGCATAACGAGGAGAGCCTGACCCTCCAGCTTGTGAAAATAACCCCATAGCTAGGGCACTTTTGTATTACAATTTTAGCCTGGGTTTAGTGACCCAGTCCTGACTGGGAGAGCTAACTTGACCAGCCAAAACACTGCTGGCCTGTCAGGAAAATGGCAAACTGCTCTGCAAAGAGCTGCTCAGCTGGGGTGCTGCTGTGTGAGATGTGAGGATGAGAAACTCTTCTGATTTGTGATCTGGGACACAACTTGGCCCTGTGTGTGGGCTTCACTACCAGGGTGACACAAGCACCCTGTACCTGCAACTAAATTTTAGAAGAGTGTTCAGCACAGTTTGAATATCCCAGTGTGAGGTGGGGGTAAGGGAGCAGCTCTGGGGCTTCTCCTCTCACCCTTCATCCTCATGGGAATTAAACATGAGAGCTAAGTGCTTGCTTTTCTGAAGCTATTATTGGCAACCAATGCAAAATGTCCCTTTTCATGACAAGTAAATGACCTGCTAAGTACAACCTATAAAAATTCAGGTCATGTTTTCTGTTTCATTAATATGCTGCCTGACAAAGCCTTTGCCTGCTGGGGCTCTCTGCTGTGGAATGGGAGTTAGAAAACCCTTAAGGATTTCTCACTGTCATTATGAGATAGAAAGGCAAACAGGCTTCTAAAGGAAAGAAGACTCCCAAAAGACAGGCTGTCTTTGTGTCCTGATCTCATGGAACAACCACAGGAGGAGGCAAGTAATGCCATTTACACACAGTCCCAGTAGTGTGGGGTTCGAATGCTTTTATGTTTCACTAATAGCTGGGCCTGACTGTCACAGAAGTCAATAGAAAGGTTTCACTTGATTGCAACAGGCAGTGGACCAAAAATGTTATTCAGACACAGAAATGTTTGTAAGTTGGCAAGGAGAGTGAGAAAAGCAATATCAATCAGAAAGAGAATCCAAGCGAAAGTCTCTCTGAAATGCTTTTCTACAAAAATCACAGAATCATTTAGATTGGAAAAGATTTCTAGGGTCATCAAGTCCAACCACTAATCCAGTACTGCCAAGTCCACCACTAAACCATGTCCCTAAGTGCCACATCTATATCTCTTTTAAATATCTCCTGGGATGGTGACTCCACCACTTCATGGGCAGCCTGTTCCAAGGCCTGACCATCCAATCAGTGAATAAATTTTTCCTAACATCCAATCTTAACCTTCCCTGGTGCAACTTGAGGTAATTTCCTCCCATCTGGTCACTTGTTACCTGGTAGAAGACTGCCCCTCACCCTGTTACCACCTCCATTCAGGTAGTTTGTAGAGAGTGATAAGGTTCTCCCCCGAGCCTCCTTCTCTCCAGGCTAAACACCACAGCCCCCTCAGATGCTTCTCATAAGACTTGTGCTGTAGACCCTTCACCAGCTTCATAGGCTACTGTGGTCTTTGGGCCAGTAACGTCAAAAATCTACCAGAGATGGTTGTTCTTTCCACATAAAGCTGTCTTTTAGAAATCAGAGAACAGACTCCCTGCAGGGGACATCCATGGTGGGTTCAGAGAGTGCATCACTTCTAGCTGTAACTACAGGGCTTTCCCACAAAGGATATGAGGAGGATGGACCTTCGTTCACATGCTTCACTAAGGCTGGATTCATTTAAAGC
The DNA here is from genome assembly GCF_000695815.1 of Acanthisitta chloris. Classification (NCBI taxonomy): domain Eukaryota; kingdom Metazoa; phylum Chordata; class Aves; order Passeriformes; family Acanthisittidae; genus Acanthisitta; species Acanthisitta chloris. The sequence continues at coordinate 6,754 of NW_008666423.1, read as the reverse complement.
TGGATTCTGGATACAAAGCCTATTCCCTGTGTAGAGAGTTTAATCTTGAAGGAATTTGAAGAGCAGCAGTTTTTGCTCTTGGCAATATTGAGTAGGATGCATCCTGCCTTCCTGACTGAGTTCTCTGGGCTTGCAGGGTGCTAACCCATGTGCTGGTAGTGAGGTCATGCTGTCCTGCCTAGGGCTGTGGTCTGGCTTTACACCCCCAGGTCAGTTCCCATCCTCTTACCTGTGCTGCTTCCTCAGCTACAGACTGATAAAGTGAGTTTCACCTGGAGAGTGTGGAGGCTGAGATGTAGCAGAAAGACCTGAAATGTAACCTGACGGATTACTGACATTCTGGGGGTTATATATATTTCCTTGAGCCACCAGGTATTCCAGGTTTGGCATCCAGATGTCCTGATGAGCCACTTCTTGATAGAGGTGGGTTTTAGAGATCTGGTTGCTTTGTGTCCTCCCTTGTGTTGTTCACTATCATGTACCTTGTTCTCTACAGTGCTCTTGCCCAGAATGCCAATGTTTTGGAGCAGCACCATCAGCCTTATTCCAGGGATATCCAGCCTGCAATGAATGCATTGATTCATAGCTTACTTTCAGAGCTAGAACAAATTGCTATGCTGATCTGCTCTGACCTCGAGCATGCAGTGGGCACAGGAGTATTTATAGCTCTGTTTACAGCATTCTGCTCTGTATACAGAGTGAATAAGGACAAGTAAAGAGCAGGTTCCCTGCCCCAGTGTAGGTTTGACAGCCACTACAAGCTCAACTGCTTTATTGAGGCATTGCCTTCAGTAACTGCCAGGGCAGACTAGCCCTGATGACTCCAGAGTGTGTGGGCAGAGAGTCACCCATGCATAGCACTTACACAAACATCTATGGCCTGTCTGCAGCAGAAGCAGAAATAAGCTCCAGGTGCAGGGACAGAGGTCTGGGAAATCCTGGGTCTACGTTTCTTAGTTTCCATGCTAACCCTGTGTTGCTTCTTCTCTTGGAGAATCATCTGTCCTACGTTCACCAACTGCAGCTGCTACAGCTCTCCCAGTATATTTCTCAGTGTGTGTTCCCTGCTTTGCATTTGGAGTCACAGGCTAAGACAGCATGGTCCAGAGTGCCATGGTGCTGCATCTCAGATGTGATGAAATGACCTGCCCAAAGCCCAAGCACTCCAAGAAGATCAGGCCTCCTCTACATGTGGAACTGGGATATTTAAAATTGAAACAATGCTAAAAGTTATCTCACTTTCCACTTGCCACGTCTTGTCTTCATGTCTTGCAGAACATAGCCAGTCTCCAGCCCATTTGTCTCTCTCCTGTGCTTAATTCTGTTGCCTTAGCTCTTGATTTGTGGTGAATGTTCAATCAGAAACACGAGCCATAAACAAATATATTAACTAGACAGACTAGCTAGTTTTTCTTCTTGTTCAGTGTCAGAATTCCTCAGGTTAGTGCCCCACAACACCTTTCAGACTGCCAGTGCAACATAAGAAGCCCTTGTCATTCTTTTTCCAGTCAAATGAAATTTACATTATTTCTTAGAATAAGACTTCATAGGTAAATATTGCTAGTATTCTGAGTCACATGTGTGAACATGTAATTGACTAATATTGTACATCCCTCAGATGAAATCCCTAAGAGGGAAAGTAATTGCCTTTTTACATGCAGATATGATAAAGTCAGATGGATCTAATGTTTTGATAGTTAAGAGAAGCAGTTATTAATATTTCTGGATGGAAGCAGCATAGCCACCAAAACCCTTGTAACTGTAAATCTCACAGTCTTGCTCTTGGGCAAAGTATATGCAGTCATCTCTAATCTGTTCCATCTCTTCCCAAGCAGCTCACCCAGCAGAGTGAACAAATTGCCTGGAAATGTCGTCATCAGGCTTCATCTGGCACTATCTCCCTTTCTGGGTCATTGATTTCCTCATCTCCTCTGCCTTAAAACTCACATCATACATTAATTTGTGGCTCTCCAGTACTGAAGCAGCTGCACTGTGCCTTCCCTGCTCAACACCAGCAGCTTTCAGCCTCTGAAGTGTCCTTCACTGCTGCTCACATGAAGACCTCCTGAATGTGTCTCAAGTGGCCTCCCTGCCTGCTACATAACAGCATGTGCTCTGCCAGCTTTTGTTTCATCACAAAAGAGCTTAGAGCTGTTCTGCTTTCGGAAATTGGGTAAGATTCAGTCTCCTTCCTACAATGACTCAGTGTGCTGGAGAAATGACTCCTGCCTTGTACAAGCAGCTACTGCGGAGCTCTCAGAGCTGTGCCAGCCTCTGCTAGCCACCAGCTGCCCTCTGGAGAGTCCCCTTTGCCAGCAAAGAGCTGGGGCTGCTCCATGCTCTGGTCTTATGATTGCTAAATATAGAGTCCATTGATAAATAACGTAAATGCATGAAGGGTGCGAGAACCAACAGTTGTTGCAGTTAGCTAATACAGCCTTTTCCTCTGTTCTTTTGCCTGTGTCCCTGTGACCTTTCAACATCAGCCTTTGCATTTTGAGTAAATACCTCTGCACACCAAATTCATACGCAGTCATCACTGCAAGGGTGACCAGGATCTTCAACATGTAATTCAACTCAGAGGAATGATTCTGCAAGAGATAAAGTCTTGTCTGGCTACTCGCTGATGTGTGGCCACTCTCTGCTTGCATTGGTCAGAGTTTATTCCCAGTCCTGGTCATTTACTAGCCAGGTACCACTCCGATCTTATATCAGCCCTGTTTGCTGAGTTGAAGCCAGTTTGGGCAGCTAAGCCACAAACTTGCTTGCTTAGGTTTGCACAGCTATTTCAAGGGATCTAATCTTGCCAGCAGAAACTTATTTCCTTGTGTTTTATTAGGAGTAATAAAGTCCCACCTTTCCTCAACACTTGTAAACTGAGTGCATCTGACATGGAATTAAGTGCAAGATGGTGAGACCTCAAATGTGAAGCCCATACTCCCAAATTAATGCTGATCTTAATAGGAATAATTCCATTCAAAGGAAGTGTTAGATAAAATGAGTCTGTTTCCTTAGGGAAGTGTGTTCTTTTATAAAGCTCTGCTAATCCTTGCATTTCTAGAAACCAAATTGGCAGTCTCTTTGTTTCACAGCCAAAATCCTCATCCTAGGCCTGAAATGTGTCCGGGAAAATATTTCTAGAGAATTTTCTGTTTTAAATAACCTGAAGGAGGGAAGTATTCTATGTATCTTTCCTAGAACAAAGAGCAGTAGGCTGCAAAAGGGTATGGAAAAAGTGCTGATCTCTTGTACTAGATGAGAAAAAAAATCTTGATCTTGAGGCTGATGTTTGCAGTGTGTGCTCAGGGTGAGTCACATGAAAGGCAAATTGAGATAAGAGCAAAGACTCCTGAAAGAAAATGACTGATTTTAATCTCTGTATCCCTGCTTACAGGGTCTTTGCTGTAGAAATGAAAGTGCTGTGCTTCCCTGTAATGTCTCCTTCTTAAAAGGTGCAGCTGGTGGTGCTATCTGTGCCCCCACTGTATGTTCTCTACGTATAAAGCCTCTCAGGAGGTTTTTTCTTTGTGACTTGTTTACAGAGGGTGCTCGTGGTCAGCCTGTCCCAGGCCTCCTGCAGCTGTTACAGCCACACCATGTCCTGTCTTTAGCCATGCTGGCTCTGAAGCAGTCACATGTGAACTTTTATCGCGTTTATGTAGTTGCATATGAATATCACTAGATGTCCTCTACTGCTAAGTAGCTTTACCACGATCTGTGCCAAGCACCACAGAGAAATTCAGTGAAATGAATCTCAGCTGTTTAAGCTGTCTGTTTCATAGTGTTGTTTTTCCTTGTCCATAGATGCACAGCAATATTGCTCATCCAAAGCCTGAAGGAGTGATCTGCTACCTCTGACCAACTGGACTTACAGTGGCAGCAAAGCTACTGTATTGGTTTCATGCAGATTTAGAGCCAACTGGCTGTCATAGGAGTACCTCAACTTTTTTCACATTTGAGACTGAGCCATTAGACAGGGCTCAGGCTTAGGTCTCCTTGTGCTCTTCTCCAAATTCAGCACCAAGTGTTAAGCCTGTGGGGCTCCACTCTAGCAAGCTCTGACCCAGTGCAGGATGGTGCATGCATCTCTGCTGGATGCAGTCAGATACATCTCCCTGCTCCAGCACAACTCAGCTGCCCTCCAGGCAGTGATGCCAGCAGCACCTTAAGTTAGCTCATGGGAGGGCCACCGCATCCTCTCAAACCCCATATCCATGCTCTGCCTTCTCTGCAGTGACCTCTCATCCCTGGTTATATGGCACCACCAGGAATTTATACAGACAAAAATCTTACCCATTGCACTCTTCCTGCAGAGAAAACATGATTTTTTTGTGTGTGTGTAAACAGTCCCTGTCTTGCCGTGATGCTGTGCAAGCCCTTGTGGTTGCAGCCTCCCGCTGCAAACCTCGGGCAAGGGAAGCATCCCCAGCAGCCCAAAAGGCAGCTGACAGCAAAACAAGCCAAGAGGCTCAGGCTGCACTAACCCGCTCAGCTTTAACATGGGATAATAAACAGCCACATTCATCTAGCCCTAATAGTGAAATATTATCCTATATAAATAATGCGTCCTCTGATTTAGAGAGAGTTTGCCTGAAGTATTGTCTGACCTGAGCAATTCAGAGACTGTACAGTCACTTTAATCTATTCAGTGAAGCTGAAACAGACTGGAAATGTCGTGTGCTTAAAGCTGTATGGGGGAAAATGCTGGCTGAAATTTTAAAGCCCTTTTTTTCTTTTAGCTTTGTGTTTAGTTCCACAGTTTGAAGCATGGCCCATCTTGCACTCACATCCCCCCAGGGAGGACTGGTAAAGGGGAGGCTCTTCATGCCACTGCCTCTGCTGTCAAACTGAACGTGATGTTTTGTTTGAGGGCTCCTTGGGGTGACTCAGCAGGATACAAAAATGCACTTAAATAGGAGTTGCATTGTATAAGCGCTCAACCACAGCAGCAATTCCCCTTTAGCAATGTTGTTAACTAATATGCACTACAAGACATTTAATGCTGCTCCAGATACTGGCTGGAATTGAAAGAGGAGTTTTTGGCATAACTTTAGTATTTCTTGTGGGCAGGAAGGCTCCTGAGAACAGAGGAATAGCCCACAGACCAAATGTACAGGAGCCAGGCCATGGGCTTTTCCTCTCAAATGTTACTGGCTTTGGTATGAAACACATCAGAGATTTTTCAGGTTTGGGTGTCTGATTGGCTTGGATTGCAAATGCAGCTATCTTCACAGAAGCAGAAATGTGCTTGCTCTAAAGGGCAATCTGATTAAGATTAAATACAAAGATGGATGTTCAGATTTAAAGATCTAAATCTGAAACCTTTGGGCTACTGGGTCCAGGACTGCTGTGTCCTCAGCATTTAATGATAAAATTTCCACACCTTCAAGAGTATATAAATGTCCTGTGCTGTGTGCAGCTTTGCCAGTACTTTCCTGGTGGCAAAATGTGCTGATAGCAAAAACCAGATTTCCTCAAAATGTGCTGATAGCAAAAACCAGATTCCTCGTAGCCAGCCACCTCTATCACTGCACTGCAGTCTGCCTTGGGAAACTGAAAGGACTGCTTTGTCCTGTAAGGAAAATTTGTAGCCAACAGAGAAACTGAGTTTCACACCAAATTCAGGTGCAAATGTGATTCCTGTTGACAAACATGTGTGTTACAAACCCAGCTGTTGATTCATGTGAACAAAATACCTTCATCCAGTGGTTTGGTTGGGAAAAGCTGTAGGGGTCCTCCTGGCCCCGTCTCCCAAAAGGGTGAAATTAGTCAAGAATTTGCAAGGTAAGCAGTCACACCAGCCAGGCAGGCTGTGGCAGCTTGTTGTGGGTCTGCTCCCTCTCACCTCTTCCACGCTGTTGGACCAATGCAGATTTTGCAGCAGACACTTGTGTATCTTGTTTGTAAAATGGCAGTGCACTCCTCTCTGCCTCTTAGGCTATCTCATTTCATACATGCTGCATTATGTTCCCAGCTGCCTTGGGCAGGCCTTTTTGGGGAGTACTGGAATGTACGTAATTTGCCACAGGAGGGGAGCTGTGACTGTTCACTTGTGTCTGAGAACTCATTTTGAGTTCATGCACCTTTGCTTTGCATGCCAACAGGGAGATGGACCCTGACCCAGCAAAGGTGCCTAAATGTAGCCCCCTGAAATGCTCTGGGTGCTCAGCATGTCCCTGAGCAGCCTGTAGGGTTATATCCAAGATGTTTCTGCAGTAGGACATGGGGCACAGCCAGCCTGGCCCATCCTTACTGCCATGGATCATTCTCACATATCCATTGCCAGCATCCCCTGTGAGGACAGCACATGTCAGTACGTTTTGTGTAGGTGCAGGAGCAGAGCTTTTGCTTCTGTCAGCTGCAAGGTGTGAGGTGGCAGAGAAACCTGCAGGTAAGATGTGGAGGGCTGCTTTGGTTCTGTCTCCCAGGGCCAGCCAAAGGTACGAAGCAGAGGTAGGAAAAGTAACCACTGCCCATGTGTTCCCCAAGTCCCATCTCGGATGAGCTCTACTGTATTAAACACAAATTCTGTTATTGTGACCAAAGTCGATGAGGCTTCCTCGTATTTCACATGAATATATGTGTCTGTATGTGCATGCATATAGTAGCTGGTTCTTAACGGCTCGGTGTGTGCTGTGGCCACATGAACGAGGTTTGTATCTTCGGCTGCTGCCCCGTCCAGCAGGCAGAGAACCGGTTAACTCTCCTCCTCCTCCTCCTCGTTTGCACAAACACCGCGGCCCGGAGGGTCACT